>NW_023501119.1:0-176641 GCF_014066305.1 Letharia columbiana | reverse complement strand
GTAAGACAGCGCAAGATAGCGCAATCCGCAGTTTTCCGACACCAGAAGATTTTCAATCGGTGTTCTTCCACACTTCTGTGTCTCATGAGCATCTTCTAGGTCTATTCCTCAAGCTCTGCATCCATGTACCCTAGCTCGATGATGCTCTACTTGGGTGTGTTGGCACTCATTACGTGCTCTGGGGGTACCCCATATGCCAAACCTTTGCAAGGTACAGGAGGGCAGTTGCTCACCCGCTCAACTAATGGTCCCGAGACCAACTCGTACAGTCTCTTGTCATTGGCCAACGTTTCTTCCCTGTCTCCGAATGTCTCAGGTCAAAGTAATTTCGACATTCAGTGCGAGAGGTACAAGTACGGTTTTATCGACGATGAAATACTCCGTGACTGTGAAACCGCCCTGCCTTACATGACAGGCTCATACGACATCACATTTGTTGGTGACCGTGACATGAAAGGCAACGTTCTTGGTCTCCCATTCAGACAGTATGGTAGTAAGTGTTGTTTGTAGTTGACTTACGGCTGCAAAGCTACCCTAGCTGAGACACAAAATAGAACAGGCAAATTGCTATTATGAAACGGTTCTCATGGAGGGTAAAGCAACTGCACACGCGACGATGGATCAAGCCCGCAATGCCGCGATTCATCTCTTGGCACAGTGCGGAAAACAATTTCAAGGTGGCGTTGCTAGCAATATCGGTAAGTCCCAAGCAGGCAATAAATCCTTCGTGGCTGCCTGGATCTCAGGAGAATGCCGCTTTAATATGATCTAACTCGCTAACACTAGGCAGGAGATGGAAACCTTGCGCTGATCCTTGGAAAATACCCTTTGAAGCCACAGTGCCGGGGAGCTATGCCGGCAGACAGTTTGAAACATTGTGGTTTCATCGCATTCCGCATGCCAGCTGAAGACAAAATCCAACTATTCGGCCCAGCTTCTGATCCCCAGACTGAGATGGATCTCCCGTGTCAAATGAGATCTAGTAAGATATGATCCGACAAGATACCCCATGGCCAGTATTGATACTAAATCATGGAATAGTCTCATGTTCTCTGATGATTTACTCGACCAGCAAAACACCGGTTCGCTCCTCCAATTATGCGATATGGCAAGCTGTTGCTGCTTTGATGTCAGTTTGTGTGAAAAATCTTCAGGGAGGGAGTGTGACGGGCCTTGGTAGTGCAACCAGCATGCTAGAGATACTGTAAGGACCCGAACGCTAATGCCTTACAGGCGAAGATGGCAGTATCTTCATAACACTGAAGCATGTTGCATCTGCACCTGGGATCGAAGTGCCCGAAACTGCTTCGCTGACCATTGTCAGATGAGATTTTATGGGTTCACAACAGGTTCATGTTATACGTGGGGAATTCGTAGCAATGCGTGTCAGCAAAATTGAGCTAAGGCAACTCTGGGTTATGATTGTTAACTTTTGACTGTTTATGTTCTCTTCTTGCAGTCAGCAATTTTGACACATCCGAATGTATATCGAATTTCAGGACTGCCAATTTATCGGTTTCCGGAAGACACATCATAACGCCACTACTTCCACGACCTACCATCACTAGCAGAGATTCCCTGAGTCTTTGCATGGAGATCTGAGGAATTACAGCGACTGTAGCTCAGTGGGTCTAGTGTAGAGCTCACGTGGTCTTCAGCTAGTCTACCTTAGTCTTGGTCCAGCCTACAGCGCCGGACTTCGGTATATTCCAAACACTCCGCAGCAGGATAGCAGAAAAACGCTCATCGTATCGCTGACTTTCTCAAACGTTGCACATCTCAGATTAGCCCTTATCGCGTAATGCCCATACCCAGAGGGAAATCAAGTTCGACCAGTCGACTTTGGCTCGGTGGGCTATGCAGTACGCCGATACTATCCAACGTGAGTTGTTGGAGATGCCTCACCTCACCCCTCTATACAGTATTGATCATCATGTTCAAGCATGTCAACTCCGACGGTATGGACACCTCCACCTATTGAAGACGCCGTCATTCCAGACTAGCAGACCCCTCAATGCTGCTGTGTCCAACACAACCCGATACACATATATACCTCCCACAATAGTATCACCCACACAACTACCGAGATACCAGGGGGTAATGATGTGCTACAGACGATATCAGTCATCAATGTCAAGCACAGATAAACTTCCCCCGCAGTAACCCTAAGGAAATCATAGCCTCCGCATTCCGACGCCCCACTTTTGAGTCCCACTGTTCACTGTAGCCAGAAGGACTTCGTCGATGGTCTTTAGGATTATAGCAAGAGTGGTGCCCGCAACGCCGGCTTTTATGCTGGTTTACTAGGTAGATATTGCATTTGCCGTCGAGTATGGCGACGGCAATAGGGTGGACGTATGGACTGCACCACGAGACTGAAGGCGAAGCCAAATTTGCTAACATACTTACGTGAGCGAGACCAAGGATTTAAAGGATAAAGACTGTGATGAGAAGCAAGAGTGCGACGATCGCGATGTAGAAAGGTTTACCAGTAAACAGGGATCTTCGGAACAGTCGGAGACGCTATGTTTCTCGAGCAGCGACCTCAACTTCAATAACTTCGGGATTGAGACTATTCAGTTCGTTAGCTCTATCGCCATTCTCGGGTGGGTCAGCACAAGAAAGCAGGGCCCAACAGAGTGAGAGGCTGAATTCTTCGGCGAAAAGACAGAGCACCTGCGCCATATTGCCAGGTTCAATGACCAGAAGCAGTGGATTCCACATCAGCATCGCTTGAGTTTCAAATCCTATTGAAACAAAAGCTTGCATAGTGATTGTGATCTCAAAAAGGGTGGCCACTAGTCATCAGACCTGCACGGTCTGCCAGCGTACGATGCGCATGACAACCACGGGTATGCGGACAAGAAGAATGAGGAGGGTGTACATTCACGGAAGGAAGGCGCCTCCAGCGTCGGCTAATGGTTAGACAGGGTGTTCAATGGCTTGCGACCAGGCCGTGTTGAAAGAATGGCTGACTGTAGCATTAAGGTCGAGATGGCATATGTCGACGAAAGAAGCACTGTTCACATCTGGTGACGGTTGGTGAATTAAGAACGAGACTTGGTGGAATTGTGACTTCCGATCGTTTGCTAGATAGCAAAGTGCCCAGGCAGTTGAAGATGCTAAAGATGAACAACCAGATGAGCGAAGAATAAGTGGGAGGGACGTTGAGCATTGGTAAACTGAACTCATATGGCGGACTATCACCGAGTCTGGTACACTAACGAAAAACCCTGCTCTCAGCTTCTCCGTGGTAAGTAACCCTTCGCAGCCTCACAACGCGATGGTAATGAACTTTTGCCACAGAATAAGGCGAGAAAAGCAGCTTGACAACATACGAGACGATTGATACTCTAGGGTCTGTGCGCCTGAGAGGCTGCAAGATAGTCAGTAGAGGTCGAAAGTATCTGAGGTTGCATGCAGCCGATGAGCCAGTCAACCGTACAGCCCAAAAATTACTGCGCAACATGGTCAACGGCGTGAGTTGTGATTAGAAAGCTTTGGGTGACGACAAATCGTTAAAGACTCAAGGCAAATCTACCGGCCAAAAAACCGCGTCCGGTTGAGCTGCAAGAAGCCCCATGCGGATGCTGCAGCTCGCGGAGCTAAGTTACGGACCAATTACCACACAGATGCGGCTACTGACCACCCGCGATGAGCCAGCACTCAAATGCAGCCGGATGAATAAGCTCGCATGTATGCATGCTGCGAAGTTCGGGCCTCGAAAATATCTGAAGCACGTTACATGGGCCTGTACTTCAATGTACTAGGTGGCTGCATTCCGCTTTCCCATGTGGGGACATCTATTTTTGCCTTGTCATATCTTCCCGCTTCGCGTGATCGCCTCACTCGTAGGAGGCCGCAGGCACTCTCGCTGGCATCCTAGCATCTTCAGGGATTGTGACCTCTGTTTGTAGCGCAATTACCAACTCTTCTGGCGACCAGGCAGACCTAAACGTACTAGGTCCGAGAACCCTACAAGTAAACTAGCGTGAAGCTTTGCGGCGAGCGGGAAAGGAAGCCCCACAGCACGTAGGGAGTAGCCCCCTCGTTTGACCTGTACGACCGTAACGCGAAAGAGGTTCCTCTTGTCAGATGCCCGAATCAGAGAGACAACGAAAAGGGGGTGTTGGAAAGCAGATAATCAACTTGCTTCATTTCAAGCCATGAGCGAAGGATCCGGAGAGCAACGGAAAGCGCATTCTCGTGATCGGCATCTGATCTACAACTACCAATGAAACCGAAGAGAAGCCAAACCTGAGTTTTTCCAAGCAGTCTCGTGTAGTATAAATACCTGAGAGCATATCCGCCTACATATACCTGCAGGACAGATACGAACAAGCTAGACCCAACAGAGATTAGCCTACAGACCTCGAAGAAACTGAGGCATTAAATCTCCGATACATGACATCATTCTTACACAATCAAAACACAACATAAGATACCACCCAAGTCACTTAGTGGCTCAACCCTAAAGCATCCACCCATCCCTTCACCATGCCTTCATCCTCCTCCGCCAACAACGAAACCGACAAACTATCCGCAGAAACGCTATACAGTGACCGTGCATCGAACTATGACACCTCAAACGGAGGCTGGCACGTGAAACTTGGGCAAGACTTCGTACGGTGGTCAGCGCCTGCGCCGGGCTCCGCAGTTCTCGACCTCGCATGTGGTACGGGACTCGTGGCGTTACCAATGGCGGCAGCCGTTGGCCGCGACGGCGTCGTCGTGGGTGTCGACCTCACTACGGCAATGTTGAATCTTGCGCGCGAGAAGAAGATACCCGAAGGAGCAGCACGGGTGGAATGGGTCGAAGCCAACATTACCGAGGAACTTGGTGAGGTTGATGCTGTCCGGCGTGTAGTTGCGGAAAGGGGTGGTTTTGATGTTATTTCGTGCTGCTCGGCGTTTGTGTTGCTCGATGATCCGACGAGCGTGATAAGGAGGTGGGCGGGAATGCTGAGGGAGGGTGGGAGGCTGATTGTTGATGTTCCGACCGAGGATCTTACGATGCAGTACCTGTTTATGTCAGTGCTAAGTACGAAGCTTGGAATGGCAGCGCCTTATGATCGGGAGTGGGTCCAGAGCATGCATAGTCTAGAGAGAATGTATGAGGACGCGGGATTGGTGGTCGAGAAGTCGTGGAGGACCAAGAGTTACATTCCCGAGACGTGGTATGAGGACAAGGAGAGCGTCAGGGACGATGTATTCGATAAGCAGACGAGAGAGCTGTATGTGAGATTTGCGCAGGAGGGCAGGCAGGAGGATGCGAGGATTGCGTGGAGGGATGTATGGAAGTTGGGAGTAGAGGGTGGGAATGGGAAGGTGTATGAGGGCTACCCGGTTTACGTGAGTATTGGGAGGAGACCTTGAGGCTATGGACCGGCGGGCTGGTCATGTTGTAGAGCTGCAAGTTCTCCTTTTCACTTTGTCCTACTCAACAAGGTTCAGCCAATTCGCTTCAAGAATCACCCTCTTGTGAACTAGGGCAAGTAGTTGAGATCTCGCCTCGCCCGCTTTTTTGGCTTTATACTGCTCCGCTGAAGACCTGGCTCCTCCAATACGTCAGCGATCTTGATATAGATCTATAGGTTTGAGGTTTACTCTACGTAGCCACTTGAGATTTTATCTCCTCTTTGCTTAAACTTCTTTCCGACGAAGGTAGGTGTGAGACAGTAAGAGTTACATGATGAAAGAGGAAAAGGGCCCCTCGACGCTCGGTGTGGCACCCTTAATACTTTGTGGGCGACCTACCACTGGGGAGTGCAAACCGAGTCCTGGCTATATGGAGTAATCACATTCTGCTAAGTAAAGAAGCGGTAGTCTGAGTAGAGCACGATCATACATTGGTTACGCTTGTACGGTAAGGTGCCTAGGCACTTCAACCTCACTTGCATAGAAGGATACCCAGTCGGAGTCAAGATTGGTATCGTCGGAATTGGAGCTGAGCTGCACCACAACTCCGGCATAGATGTGAAGGGGCTCGAATCGGGCTGGGAGGGCAGAATTCGGTCCCTTTCGTTGATGCAAGGGTGAGAGAGGCTAGTGGTTATGCAGAGATGAGTAGCAAAACGTCTGGCGCGGAGCTAAGAGCACGGACTGTGCCGAAAGTTGGCAGAAAGGGGGAGCTTAGAGTTGCGAAGGCCAGTGGAGGCGGAAGGAGAGGAGGACGAGTATGGGTCGAAAGCAACATACAGAGAGGTATGTGAATGCATGCTGAAAACAGCCTATTCACCATGCAGACAGGTAAAGGATCGGATACCGTCACGAAAAAGTGTCATTTAGGAGAAGATGAGCATCTATGAGCACCAAGGAAGATATATACGCTTCAGGATCCTCTACTCGTCCGCGGTTGGGTCCGACTTAAAGTCGTAACCGGACCCCCAGCCAGCCTCCAGGGTGTCATCAAACGCATTCTCTGTTACCAACAACCACTCTCCACTTGACTCCCCGCTTGGTTGCCCCCTATCAATTCCGCGCCGCTCGGCCCTTTTACCCTTGAGGTCCTTCTTCTTCACCAATGTCTTCACTTCGCGCTCTTGCAAGATGTCGACGTCGATAGTTCTGAGGGCGAAGAATCTATAAACGTGCACGGTCTTTTGCTGACCGTATCTCTTCGCTCGTCCAATGCACTGTGTCATTGAAGCGTTGTACGACTGTTGCGTTTTAGTGAGGAGGGGAGACGCGAAGATGATGTGATTTGCGTTGGTGAGGTTGCTGTAGAGTATCATATTAGCAGGGTTAGCGGCAGAGATGAGTGGTATGACTCACATTCCGGACGCGGTTTCATTTGAGGGGTTGAGGAGCAGAACTTTCTTCTTATTCTTCCCCTGGTTATCTTGGAAATCATTCATCATGTCGACGATCTGATGGCCGGCTTTCTGACTCAACGCATAGCAAGAGATGTTAGCCTCCTCCAATCCTGAGGCCATTTTGAGCATCACATCCTCGAATTGAACAAACAGTAGGACTTGTTCGTCCTTTGGTAAACTGTTGATCAATTCGATGATGTGACCCAGCCTTGAGCCGCGTGTCCAGGTCTCCCCATCGCCAACAAGGTCCACGCCCTTTCTCAGGCGATATGGGTCGGATCCCTCACAACAGCCATCGACAGCGCATATAGCGAGGTGCGTCGTCTGGATGCAGTCTTGGCAGGTGGAGTGACCGCAGCGAATGTTGATGCTGATACTGTTATGATCAAGTACAACTTTGCCGCAAGCTCTGCATGTAGGTGGCTTGCTGAGATCAGTATACCACTGTGAGAGCTCCTCTGCGCCGCGGGCGAAGCGGAGGGACCTCGTCCTAGAGGTCAACTCTGCTACCAGACTCCTTAGATGACCCGTGAGGCCTCGAAGCACGCTAGCATACTTCTTGAAGTCGTCTTTGCGAATCTTGTTTGGCTTGGGATCTGCGGGATTGGGAGCCATGTTGGGATCCATGTCACCTGCTTGGATGGATTCGCTATCGCCGACAACCATTTCTGCGAAGTCTTCATCTGGATCTTCATCTGGACAAGCGGTAGCTTTGGACATTCTTGATGCCTTTCGGCTCTGATTGCCTTCGCCGGCTTTCTTGAGTCTTCTGTCCGCTGTTCGCTTGTCTTTTGCCTGCTTTTTGAGCTCGTCTGCGGCTTTCTTCTCCCTTTTCAGGTCTTCAGCGGTTGGGGGATCGCGGTAGTATATCTCTTCGGTATTGGCATCGACCTTTTCGAGAGCTGCGATGAGGTAGTGGCGAAGGTCAGAAGTGGCTGTAGGGTCTCTGAGACCAATAATCTCTATTTCTGACTTCCATTGACGGTAATGCGAGCCTTGGTACTCCGGTGCTGTTGCGCGCCCACATTGCTGCTCCAGCCATGCGGCGTGTAACAGGTTGTACTCCAACTCCGCAACCAGTGCTTTCATCTGTTTCTCACGGATACTGATCATTGTTTCGCAGGCCCCGAACAGTTCTGTTGTAGGAAATGAGAATTTCTCGTATTCTTCATCAAGAAAGTCATCTTCATCCTCAACGTCGACGTCCATTGCATCTCCGGATGGCTCGCTCTCCGCAGATCGTGTGTCCACCAATTCGAAGTATGAGCAGGCCCTCAAAAGGCATTCTGACGCTGTCTGGCAGTCTTGGAGTAGATCTTGGTATCGCCGAAGTCTATCATTGTCATTCTTGCTCTTACCACGTAGGACAATCTTCATTTCTGTGGATTGTAGTTGTTGCTGAAGCTCAGCATTAACTATGGTCTCAGCTGCTCCAAGGCAATGTGGGCGAAGATCCGTCATGCATCTGATGAGTCCGATCTCGGCGACGTTCTAGGATTGTAAGCGCGAGTGTGGATAGGTCTTGAGCATAAAGAAGGCCTACCTTACTAGCGAACTTGTCGAGGAATCTCTGCGCGTGGGCTTGCCTACTTATGTGCCATGCAGCGGTATGTGAATAGCCATATGCCCGGAATTGCTCGGCGGCTGCGGGTCGTTAATAGTCTGAATGAAGGCAGGACAAAGCAACCTACCAGTTCTATCGTCCCTGATATGCCGTATTGCGGCCCCTTTGAGGACCCCTGCGGCATCATCCACAACCCCAAGGTTGTATGCTAAGAAGCTGGCAAGGATGCGCACATCTCCAAAGTCCTGAATGCTGGGAGTCCCAGAGAGCACCCATCTAGAACGCGCGTTGATGGTGGTAATGAATTTAGAGAGCTTCCCGGCCTGCTGACTTTTGTCGACGTACGTGTATTCGTCAACAACAATTCGATGGAAATCGAACATGTGCAACAAGATACCAGTCATAGAATTCAGGTCAGTGCAACCCTCTCTCGTCATGTGCTTGAAGAATTTCTCCAGATCTTGCTCCTTGGGGGAAGGGTCCTTTGGTGTTACGCATTCCGCTGGATTCCAAGTGGTGTATTTGGCGCCTTTAAGCCGCTGTGTAGGGACATCGCGGATTATATCCTTGTCAGTATGAGCTGCTTTCAATCTTAGCTTCAGGACTGCGGCAAAGTCTATGGGACTGTGTTGCTCGCTGACGAGTTCGCCCATATGCTTCTTGATGTTACCACATGCTCGGGTGAGCCAGACATCAGTTTCACGGTCTCCGCTGGACGGACCTTCTGGCAGCGCCGCAAAATGCGACATCCGGGTCATATATGCTGGACTACTTAAAACTCTCCAGGAAGTGAGGACAATGGTAGCTTGTTTGATCCGCTGGACCGAAATTCTTGCTAGGTCAGTCAGGTCCTCAATGACCAGGATCTTGTCGTCGTTTGAACTTATCCCCAGGAACTTGTGGGCTTGCCCTTTCCACTGGTGGACTAGGTGGGGTGGTACTAGGATCAAGGTCGCTTTGACAGAGATGCAACCGGCGTTTTTGTTACTTGCGTACTCTTTCGCACTCTCTTCTTGTGCGTGAATCAGTGCAAGAGTCGTTGCGGTCTTGCCGTACCCAACCTCGTCGGCCAGAATGCCTCCTCGAACAGTCCGGACACGTCTTACACGTGCTTCTGCCCTCCAGCTTAGCTGTGACAAGGTTGCTTCTTCAATTTCTTCTTCGTAGAACACCATCTCATCGGCCTCTTGGCCAATCATCCACTGAAGAGACCGCTTCTGTTCAGGCCGAAGCTGTTCGCCAGTTGGAAAGTCATACTCAGCCTGGGAAGCAAGCTCGTTGTTCGGCAGAGTGAGTTCTTTGAGCTTGTAACGGGTTGGCGCTTCAAATCCGGTGTCAAGACGCCAATCCATCTCGATGTCGTCGCTGTCTGCAATGTTGCCAAGTCTAGCCAAAGCCCGGTGGACCAAGGTTGGTAGGTTTAAGCCCACCAAGAGACGACCTGTACGCTTTTCATCGTCATCGATGTAGGTTTGCACCAAAAAGGGAGCTGGTCGAGCTTTGATTTTTCGCTCGAAATTGCCAGCCTCTCGCCCATCTTCGTAAGGTATGATCTTGTCTTCATTGGCACTTCTTGAGCACGTCCACATTATTCTTGGGGGCTCCGGAGCACAGGTGAGACATTTTCGATAGCCACTTGGACAGGGACCAAGGGACCTCCAGCCTCCTTCGAAATCTCCAAGGTCTTTCACTCGTGCGAATAGCCATGCAAATGCCGCAGCAATCTCGCGCCCAGAGTTTTGATCTATGGTCGTCCAATGTCCTACCCGCCAGCCAACGCTGTCAACCACTTGTCCCGGTATCTCGCAAGATAACAACGCAGTCGTCGCAGTTTCATGCAAGCAACCATATACATCGTCAGCAGACGATTGTGATAGATGCTGATCTGTACCAAAGACCGGAATCGATATTTCGCTGTTGGGGAACCTCGAGGACGCTTCTTCCAACTCTTTGTGAGGTCGCAGAAAGATCGGGCAAGGACTCCATCGGCTGGAGACGGTGCATTCTGCTTGTGTGGGGACGGCACAGTCTGTTCGTGGATCAGAGCCCTTGCAAGGTGGTCGCCATTCACTCTCGACCTTGGCTGTAATGTAACGACTTTCACCGTATTCTAGCCGCTGAATCTCAGTAGAAAAGACAAAGCTATCATGATTAGGTAGTCCCATTCGATCCGCATCGAGGAAAAGAAAGAGGGGGGGTGCGTCGTGACCATCCGTGGTCGATCTCTTCTTGTGAAGGCTGCTGCAAGCTGTTCCGCAATTGTCCAAAAGATCGTAATCTCCGCAAATATCATGATCCAAAGCTAATTCTGCTGCAGGAACTGACGTGCGAGCAACGTGCAAGGATGTGTATACTTGTTTGTCAATGAACTTTTCACCCTGCAGGCCGAGCTTCTTCTCCCAGGAGTCTGTCAGTTCTCCTTGGGGGGTAACAGTGATTGGAAAGGTGTGAGCTATTGGTAAGCAAATTTCCCAAGAGCCTTTGAGCATGCTTTCTGCCTTCGTGGATTCACCTCGCATAGTCGTACCACGAACTGTCAGTCGTGCAAGGGGATGGTCGAGCAGTGTTCTCACACGACTGTTCCCGGTCTCTGTTTGACCTGGTTTGCCGTACAACAGCCAATACACTTCTTCTTGGTCGAAGACAAGTTCCAGTCGGGAATGCGTAGCACTGTAGGTAATTGTCCAGCAGTGCGAGCGCCTGGCAGATTCGTAGCGGTATTCCTGCTTGGACGCGAGTAGGATGGCCTCGCTGAACAGTCTCCAGTCTTGCTTTGAGCCGTCCGGGAAAAGCTGTGCGAATACTTCTAATGTCTCGGAGGAGAAACCGTCAATCTCAAGCCTGGTTGGTATAGCGTACCTCAATCGCCTTCGAAATTCTTGAGGTTCCGTACGCACAGGTGCTCCATTTCCCCCAAGAAGCTCGTAATCGTGCTTGGGCATGTTACCACACTTCTCGCAGCAATGATGATGGCAGCATTTACATATGCGAATTAAGGCCGGGGCTGTAAGACTTTGACCTTCACAGTGACATAGACGAACACTCGCTTTGGCCATCTTGCAGAGCTCTTCAAGTGATGAGTCACTAGAACCATCAAACCCCAGGGCTTGCTTTTGCCCAAGTTCGCTGTCTCTCATCCCCTCCAGGTTGTGGCCTAAATCATGAAGCGTCTGGTTGACTGGCTCCTTCGTCCTCGTCAGAATGGTATGACTTACAGCCAAGGCGCTCAGAAGAGCCGCCCCAACCACTGTGGAAGTCATCGCATTGCCCGCAAGGTCTATCAATTCTCTCTGGCTCTCGCGTGTCAGTAGTAACACGTCGATTGGCAGGCCTTGAAGTGAGATGGCTTCAAGCCCAGTGATTGGGCCACCGCGTACTGATAAGAACGGTTGACCAGTCGGTGTAAGACAGTTGATGACGCCGGGGCGAGCGCCGTCTGTGAAACGGTCGATGTTCTGAGACAGCTCCCAGACGCGTCTATAAGTCTCGATTTAGCACAATGTTTCAAGAAGTAAATCAGAAGGGAAGCCTTACGTCTTGAAGAACGAGTCGAATCCTCTAGCGGCATTGCGTAGATAGCATATCTCAATCGAATCCCACACGCGCTCGACTTGCGACAAGGTCCAATCAGTCCACAAGTAACTTGAAGCTTTGGCGGAGCCGTCATTGGTCCAGTTGAGGATGGGTCTTGAGATCCCAAGATTCTCTATGGTTCGGTACTCTTCGTGACGGCCACGGCATACCTCCCAGTCCCTTTCTCGCCTGGGCTTCCCAGTCTTGGACATTTCATCTTTAGCGTATTGAAGGCGTGGATCATCCTCGGGTAGAAGGAAAGCTTCAAAGGATACGCTTGCCGTTCGTCGAAGTGCCACCATGTACTGCTTCCACTTCTGTACTGCTTCGTCTGCTTGGTCTGGTGATGGGAATCGAAGGCGATCGAGGCATATCATGTATCTTCGGGTGCGGGTTTGAGGAATGTAGTAATGCTTCGCGTCGACTCTCTGATAGTCGGCGGAGTATGCAGGATCATCCTCGTCCCAGAACGTGTCAAGCTCGAGTTCATTCGGGTCTATTCCACCGTCGACTTTCTTGCAGTGCTCCTGAACGGACTCGCGATCATTCTGCCAGATAGCTTGAATCAGGTCCCAAGGCGCGCCATCCACGTTCTCGAGAATAATAATGGCTGGCCTATATTGCTTCGCGTATCCAAGAATTGCTCGGAATGTGTCACCAGACTCACCGGTGTCCGTCAATTTCTTAGTATTCTTGTTGAGCCTCGAGAAGTCAACGCACGAGAATCCGGCTACGAGAATATCCACATCCGAGGGGACATCAGTTAGAGCACCATACGCGGTGGTCGCCTGTCCTCCTTCAGCCATTTCCCGAATGTCGCGGAAAAGCCTATCGGGATGAAAGTTTCGCTCGATGTAGGCCTGTTTGAACGGAACAATCTCCGCACTGAAAAGGTGCTTTATGTTCAACGTAGGCTTCCCACGAAGCTCTAGGTCCTTCTGAATCTTTTCCAAAGCGAGCAATGGGCTTTCGGTTCCGGAGCACATTGTAGCAATATGGATCTGCTTTTCAGGGAGAGTTTCCATCGCATGCTCCAGAGTTGTCTCCTTCAACGCATTCGAAACGAGATCATGGAATATCGCATCGAGATCTGAAAGTGGAGGAAGGCTCCCGTCGATTCCGAACCTTTGAACATTGGTTTTCTCCCCGCTATCAGATGCCTTCTTGCTCTGGGTTCTCGGCTTTCGCTTGCCACTTGGATTGGAGGTGTGCTGCTTCTTATCAGGCAACGACTGTGTTGGCTTGGGCCGAGGTTTGATAGGCTTCGAAGCTCTCTGCATCGATTTGGATGACGTCCTGGTACCATGAACGTCCGAATTAGGCTGAGTCTCCGACGTCCTCTGTGTTGTCCGGGATCGAGTCACGCGTGGTCCCATTGGTAGAGCACTTGCATGTGATGTCTGCCGGGGTTGGTGCATGTCATTCCCACCACTCGGGTTAGCAGTTGATGGACCTGATGAGAGAGTTTGGATGCATCGTTTCTTTGAAGCGGACGCTTGGACGGGAGGAGAGGGATCATCGGCGAGAGCGTCTTTGCGTGCTCTTCTGGGTGCGCATGAGGGATGGTCGTTCCAACAATTGCCCAGCGGATTCCCATACCTCTCCACACAACCTGGGAAGTGGTAGTTGACGCTTGCAGCTCGGGTGAAGTTAGAACCACAGATGACGCAAAAGAAACGTCCTGTTTCTCGTTTGAGCTTCTTCGGTTCTGCGATGCGTGGTGATTTGACTCCGCAGTATTTGGTTTTGCCACATCTACGCAGCCGTGCGACGTGAGCCTCGTCCGGACCGTTGCTGAGATCATTCGACACCTGCGCCTCAGAGTCAGTGATGTGGGATCGAGAAGCAACAAAAGTGTTGATGAGGACACCGCACGATCGATGCTGAGCTTTCACACTTACTTGGGGGTGGTGAGGAGCATTTTGGAGCGTAGCCTCGGAGGTGTTGTCTTCACGAGTCGTGTCATCCCCACCATCACGGATTTGTCCCTGGACCTCTTCGTCATCTCGGTTTTGCGGGTCGGATGCATTCAAGGTTGATCTAGATCGCGTCACACGAAGTGATAGCACGTAAGGACGTCCTTGAAAAATCTCGCCCGAGGATGGCTCGCAGTCTTCATCCGAGTCTTGATGGTCCTGGTAGTCTTGATCTTGTGCATCTTCATCGCTATCCTTCATGAACTTTCGTTTGCTCATGGCTGTGGTAGCGTGGGAGTAGAGGCTCCTTGAAAGAGTGCAAAGGGCAGAGTTGATGGGACTGCCGTTGACTTTGGCTAAGCGTGTCCTCAAGTGGCCCAGAAGCAAGCTACCTTGATGAAGCAGAGGTTGTTCGCGCGCGCGAAGGAGTTGAAATCGGCCGAGGGAGGTTCAGGTCGCGTCACAGAGCTGTAGAGCACTTTGCAAGCGGCGGGGTTGAAGAGGGAGCCGAGTGTGAAGGGATGCAAAGAAAGCTGCACGATGACTGGTTCGTCTGCAGAGGAAGCGGTGGAGCAAAGAGACGTGCAGTTGAGAAGGCCGAGCAAGAGTGCAAAGGTGTTGCAACAGGTGACAGTGATGATGGCCAAGGTGTCGATTCAAAGACAACAGCAACACAAGGACATCCTGTGAAGTCTTGGCGCCCTAGCGTACTTCGGCACCGGTAAATCTTGACCCGAAGTCCCGTTCCCTACTTCGAAGGTTGACCATGTTGGCGCGAGGTCTACCGTGGACGTACTCTGCTCCGGGA
The DNA here is from genome assembly GCF_014066305.1 of Letharia columbiana. Lineage (NCBI taxonomy): Eukaryota > Fungi > Ascomycota > Lecanoromycetes > Lecanorales > Parmeliaceae > Letharia > Letharia columbiana. Next base: position 161,965 of record NW_023501119.1, on the reverse strand, counting down.
GCCAACAGACGGTCTTGGCTGTCCAAGGGATTCGGGTCGAGAGACGGTAGGCTCACAGGAAACGCCAGAGTTCGAGGTGGAAACAGCAAGAACAGGTGTGGCCAACCTTTGGCTCCGACGATGACGGCAGCAGAAGCGCCAGTGGTAGGTTTGCTAGGCCAGTCGAACTGCTTTAGCTCATGGTCTGGTGGCACGAGATGGCTAACACGCTCGTTCTGTAGCTCCATTAACGACTTCCTCCACCTCCGCCGGGTCATCCCCTCCCACCTCCTCTCACCACTGCAGACGAACCTCGAACGGCGCCAAGATGATGTCAAGAGCTTGGAAACGTGTTGAGCGGATTTGTGAGCGGCCAGGGTCTGGTCCGGAATGTTGCTATGCTGGCCGTCAGTCTGCTGTACTCTGCAATGCCCTCAACCCCCGCTACAGCCAGCTGGCTACGGCCTCTGGCTTCCTTTGTCAGGTCCAGAGCGTGTTGGCTTCATGGCCGCCAGGCGAGGATGCTTACATCCAGAGCTTCTCTGAGGGTTTGGAGCCTCACCGGCAACGTCTTGATCGATAGCCCAACATTTGGTCCCCTCTTCGACCCCTTCTTCCACGAAGTCTCAAATCGCAACGACCCCATCTTTCCCACATTGGCAAGCCTTCAGCACAGCAGCTACCAAACATCTAAGACGGACCTGGCATAAGGCATGAGAATGTTCAGCGCGGAGGAGGGGCGAGCAACTCGATCGAGGCAGGGACAGTCAAGCCAAGGAGAGGCTGGGGTAGCCGGAGCCAGCACTCCAGTCAATGCCGCTGCGGTATATAATGGAGTGGCCTATCCGCTGTTTCCGGTGTTTGACAAGGCGTAGTCAGGGGCTCGGGTAGCTGAAGCCAGAAGGTGCCTCTGGAATAGATCAGTTCTGCGCAGGCAAGGCTTCGAGAATGTGAGTGCTTCACCATGGTCGTCCGAGTGTGCGTTATAAGAAAGATAAAACGATAACCAACGATAGGTGGAAGCTATATAGGTCTGGCCATTCAAGCCATATATAAGAGCCCAATCAAGGACTCAACACCACCCTCCTCATGACTCGGCATCTGAGACGCGCTCTCAGCTGTTGGCAAGCAGGTAGGTATGGTTCAGAAGCGAGAAGAAGAAAGAAGTAGAAGAAACGACGAGATTCTGTCTGGTATGTATATGATTTATATACCAGACTGGATTCCCAACCAGGTGTGTCACCATCCTGGCGATCTGTGTCTGTCTTCAAGAAGGTTGAAAACATTTGGATGTGTGTGTTTTTAAGTCTTTCAAAATCACGCTACGCGGGAGCTACGCGGGAGCTACGATGACACTATTCGGGTATGCTACGCGTGATTAGGCTTAGACCCGGCGGACGGAGTTTCACAAACGCCGATATGTCGGAGATGGTTCAAGAGCATCCAAATACAGTCAACCATCAGCAAGGACAAAGACAGAGGCTGCTCCAAGACTTTCCCTCTCCAACGTGATGAGTACATCTCAACCTCCAGGGTTTGATCAACCCTGGCTAAAACATCTTGCTACCAGACCAAGTGAAGAGAAGCAGAGAGAACGATGTAGATCTGGGGAATCCAGAGCCGGGAGGCTTTTGGCATGCTCCTCGCCTTCGGTCGTTGCGCTTGCCTGTGTGTAGAGCTCGGGCTAATTGAACGCAATTCATCGAAGCATACCCGTCCCATCTTAGCTCATCTCCGTTACATCTTCCTCCGCTACACTTCCTTTCGCCCTACGTATCTGCGTCATATTGAACCCTCGCATACTTTTCCACCTCGCCACCCTCCTTTCATGGCTACAAGCGATAGATCCTGCGAACAGCTCCCAGGCATCCAAGAGTCAACATTGTCGCTATTATCTCTGGCCACCCTGACCTCGTAGACGTACATGCTGCTTATCAAACATTAGTCGCTCAAGCACTTATGTCCTGCAAAGCCGTTGTGCCCTCCAACTTCTAGTCGGAGAGACTCATTCACTCTTGGTAGCATCCATCAATACTGACGACTGGGTTACTCTGCAACGCTTGAAGGCTCATGTCGACGCATTTAGTAAGCGGCTTGCCAAAGTTTACAAGGAGCTTATGGACGTGCACGCCAACCAGATGCTGGAAGCTTTGCAAGTGTGGCTTGCCGAATTCTATGCGAGAATTCAGGATGCGGAAAGGAGGCGCTTCGATCAAGCTTATGCGAGCGAGGTCTTGGGTGCCAAAAAGTCAGTCAAGATGGCCGCTGACGCTCATGAGAAATAATGTGGTGAGCAATTACCAAGGACTGCATCTGAGCCTCGATCTAAAAAATAGCTAGATGTTAGTTTGTATCAATTCCATCTACTCGAGGAATGAATGAGACCCTTGTTTGAATGGCATCGCGTGTGTTGTATAAAAAAGTGTATTCACTAACGCGCTATACGAGCTTTTATTGCAATATGCGGTACAAAGTATAAGTCCATCGATATTCACCAGCTTGAACACTGAAGCTACCATGTTCAACATCACAGCGACGCCCGTTGAATCTGTGACGCGACACAAGGGCAATCATTATAGCGTCCGAGGGTACAGCGCCCAAAGCCATTTCCCTCACATTCAAGACTGCTGCAAGCGGGGACCCCGGGACAGGGTTCTGATTCCGTATCAGACGTGGAGTCCTCACCGTCCACGTTGTCTATATCCTGGGAGTCGGTATCGGTCTGGGAGGATGTACAACTGCATCCATCATTCACCCCAGCGGTACAGCCCCAACTGGGAGTCCCTGCACATGAGGAACAAAAGACAGACGTGGCCGGGCATTTCTTTTCGAGGTCAGCATCGCCTCTCCGAAAGGGTGCCAAAAGTCTTGAAACGTGTCTACAGAGCGACCGTTCTCGATACTTGACTCAAACACTATAGGTTGTTTCAAAAGAGGAGACTTAAAGGTCCGAAAACACGTACGGACTGGGAGCATGAGCATGCATTGCCGCAATTGCCCGGATTTCCGCTACCGGTGGAACTAGGGAAGACCAATACGAGAGCGCACCTGGCGCCAATTGTGTCGATGCAGTATGTCTGCATGGAAACACCTGTGCCGGCTGGGGAACTGGTGCCGGCACAGACGGGTAACTGTCGGGGGGTTAGCGGAGAAGAGAGATTGGTAGAGGATACGTACGTTAGGGCTGTTCAGACCCTCCTGACGGCTGGCTAGAACACCCGCTGGCACCGCCGCTATAGGGAGAAGGAGGGTAGCGAGTGTGAAGAGGATAACAGTAAGGGTCCGCATGATGGTGAGCGAATGAGGTGAGCTGGGTGCGAGACGGTGGCCACAAATGCAATGTAATGTGACTGAAAGGAGGAGGTACGAAGGAGACGACGACAATAGCGCACAGAGCACTCTTATATTATGAGCCCAGGAGACAGTGAGCCCCTTGCGCTTCTACCGTTAGTCTGCCAAGGTGGCAGTATGAAGCGAAGAACAAGAGAGAAACACGTTTTGCGCTGAGCTGTCGTTTGGCGAAGACCGGCAAGTGTCGGACCACACACCTTGTACCGGGATGTCGACATCATGGCAGGATCGGAAATTAATTGCAGCATACTGGGCCATTGCGTTCAACCAGGGTTCGGTGGTAGTTATAAGGAGGGATATTTCGTCGACGCATGACTTTTATAGAATTACTCTACCCATCTAGGCAGATATTCTCTAGATTGACGTCGCATCAGGCAATTTGAAACAGCTGTTCCGGTGAAACAACGACGGCAGCTACAAGCGCAACTAGCTTCCGTTTCGCATCTGTATAAGCGATGCTGTGGCGTAGCTCCTAAGGCTCTACTCGTACGGAGTGAAGGCTCCCGGAACTAGGGTTACAGACTGGCCTCCAATGGCCCGGGTATATCAAGCGCTGAAGTACGCCAAATTTTCCTATTTTTTGACGATAATTGCTGAGCCCGTGTAAGTCGCAGCTCACGAAGTCGAGGGAGGCGGCATCGCATTATTACCACATTCATTACCATTGAGATTATCTAGATGGCTAGCCTCTCTAGCCTTCCCTTATTCTGCACTGAAAGCAGGAAGCTAGCTCGATGGGTGTTGAAAAGAAGAGGAATACGGGGGCAGCAATTTCGGAATGTCTTGCACGGTGATCCACGCCTCAGCCGAGCTCTACACCAAGCCACCGGAGCCGTTGACAGAAAGTCATAAACTGAGGTTGCTTGTTGTCACGCTGTTGGTTTAACACCTCTAATACTTTCCTAGCTCTCTGATACTTCAAATACGACAGGAACAAGACTAAAATTGAGATCCTCAAAGCCCTGAAACTTCCTGCAACCACAGACAGAAAAACATCATCACATCTATCCCTCTGCCTTTCTCTCGAGGTACAAACCTCAGCGTAATCGCACGACCATGGTTTGAGGACTCCTCATATTGCAATGCTAGTCTGAAAAGGAAGATCGAGACGTCCAGATGCTCAAAGAACACTGTCTATGGGGCGTCGGCAGTCTTAGTCGGAGTCCTCGCTGTTACATGTGCATTCGCTGGTATATTCCTTATCCGACGGGGAGGACGACCTCCGCCCGCCAACCCAGGCCCTGTGAGGGCGCCAGCCGTGATGAAAGCTATTGGAGGATCAGTCCAGCCGTCCGCCCACACCCCATCGGAACAGCCCTGTAAGGCAGCCGGGTCCGCGGCCCGTAGGCTACTGAAAAATGCTCGCGGTGGTGCAAATTGAGGCTGGTACAATTGTCCGGGCTCCACATATAGACCTGGTGGCGGACAGGGCAGATCGGCAAAATTGAAAACCTCGGCAGAGTCTCCGAAAGGGTTCACGGTCGATAGGGCGCCGGGGGTGAAGGACATCGTGATTGAATCGTAGGTCGTGCTAAGGCTACCGCAGCCATTGCTAAGGCTTAATGAATAGAAGATGGCGTATATACTTGAAGATTGCCTTTCAAGGGCGGTCAGTGTGTTACTTGGGCACTTTCTGCAACAGGCCAAGAAATTGACTTACGGGTTTAATCCCGCTGGGGGCAGCGCTGATGGTGGACTGGATATTGTGGAGAGACACGCTGTGTTTGCGGACTGCTGGGGCCAATAAAACACCGAGACCGACTAAGATTAAATTTAGAGAATGCGCGGGTTCGCGGATGAGAGTTTATCACTGACCGCCACATTGAGACTGCAGAGCAATGGTTGGCAGTTTGCGGTATTAACCGTAGTAGGTCCGACTCTGACAACTTTGGTGATGACATCAACTCCGTGCGACTGATCTGACACAGCTGATGATGAAGACAACCCCATTGAATCTACGAAAGATGTAACTGCGACGACTTTGGTAACCTTAGTAATGCCCGCAGTCATATCTGAAGTAAATCAGCAAAGACCCTTGGGTTGTTGAAAAGCGACGGGGGTTCATGTACTGGCTTGGTATGATGAATTGGGAAAAGAGGTCAGAGATATCGGAAGAGGTTGTCTTTCTTCTAGGACTGCACAATCGACCAACAGGCCTACGAAACATGTTTGGTAGAACCAAAGGGCTAACAAGGTACAGGCGAATGACATTGTCAGATCCCTTCGAGTACAGATGATTTTCGCAAGGACCGAGCGTCGGTCCGAACGTCGTGACAGCAGAAGATAAACTTCCCATATATTTCAGATACCTTCCCAAGGTCAAAGACTTGTAGAGATTCGACTTTCATAAGAACCCTTGTTGCCAAGAACTGCGGTCGAAACAGGGGAGTGTTGTGCCACGTGCTAGACCCAGGGGCTAACCCTATCACGATGCAGACGCAGGAAAAATGCAGGATTACGCTATGCGTATGGAAGGAAATAGTATGGACGAGGCAAACGATCATTTGTTGCCAGTCGGAGGTTGGCAATGCCAGAGCGAAAGATCATTGACTTGCTCATAACTTTCCCAAGATGACCGTTCGGGAAGTATTGTTCTTCAAGTTACATCCCAGAGAGTATGGCTAGCTTCCCTACTTTATCAGCCTCGTACATTCCAGATCATTCTTGACAGTGCTGCAGGGACTGGGCGAAGCAGGAAACTGTGGACGGGTGGAGCTCCCTACATGGCTGCGGTAACAATTACACGAGAGCAAAACCACGAAGGTGCATCTGAGCTGTGATATAGGATTCTATATGCCTCACAGCCAGCTTCAGATGGGCTGAAGATGAAACTCGAGATCCAACAGGACCACGGTTACCGAAGGAAGGCAAATGTGTGGCACGTTTGGCCGACGTTCTGCCGGAGCGGTCAAGAGCGCCAAGAAAGAAGTGCAGGGCGGAGTATTGGAACTACTTTAAGTAAGGGAGGGTTACACAGATATCAATAGACTCAAAGAACCATGGTCTTTTCATGTGTGCGGCTTGAGAATCCTGTCTGTGTTGAAGTCTGAGTCCGCGAAAGTGGACAACGCAAACCGTAGTTCCAAAGACCCTCTCCCTCAAATTATGCACAAAGCTCGGTTTCATTGCCGCTTTATCTTCTGGATCTATAGCTGTCAATGATTGATGATTGTGCAACCTTTTACCTTCTTCCTCTTTCTTCTCCCACTTTCTTCCTACTCAGTGGTACAAAATTCCTCTCTGAAATTGTATCCCTATACTCGCTTCGCAATATTGAGAAAGGTTTACTACCATGGAGAATGTTTACTTCTATCTTGATCTACCTACCACGCCTATGTATAAGTGTTAATGTCGTGACTTAAGATATCGTGACTAGGGAACAGACATAGGACTTTTGGTAGCCTACTCTCCGCTCAACACATTGAGCGTCAGCACGTCGCCGTTTGCATCTACGGATCGGGTTTATGCTCGAAAACACATCCGCCATCACACATCACCACCTCAACCTCTTCGAACGACGAGATGGGTTGAGTTGAGGGGCAAGGAAAGAGGGGGAAGAACTAGGAAAATCGCATCGCGTCGCGTCATGTGGAGGAGCATCCAACAATTCACCCCCCAGTCAATCCAACCCATCTTCCTCCAACCACATACCTACTCCTCCTCTCATTTTCAAACTTCAACAGCCCCCTCACGTCTCATCATCTCACCCAACTCGATCCCAAACAATCCCATCCCAAAGTCTTCGACTCCAACAAAGTCTTCCCACACCGACACTCTTACACCAAGACTAGTACAAGCACCGATAACTCAGCGTCGCAAAGGCTTATAAGGGCCGCTCTTACTCGGACTAAGTCACGAGACAGGGATGAGCTCTCGCGTTCTATGTACCTGCGGCGGGAAAGGAAGTGGAGAACGAACAGCCTGCGACAACAACTGTTGCCCTGTTCAATGGTATCACTGGGAATGCGTTGGTGTCACGCAAGGGCCAGCTGGCGGTTGAGTATGACCGCGATGCCGGCTACGCCCACTCGCGAGTGTGCAAGACAACTTCATAGCACCAGTACGCGAACATTCATTCCCACAGTTCCCCAAAGCCGGCAACATACGGCAGAGACCAGTTGTACAAAATCAGCTAGAGGAACAGGCCACCGTTGTCAAGAAGGCGCCGTCGAAACCCAGGAAGTCACAGAGATGTACTCGGAGGGTGTACGGTCTCACGGAAGCCAGTGTATTTGAGAATATTCAGAACCAGAGCCGGGCCATGATGCTTGCCAACAAGGAAGAAGCAAAGGCGCAAGAGCTGGCAGATACGGCAGACCCAGAGGGGCAAAGGGCAGATTCAGGGGAGGATTTAGTGGAAGCAATGCTCGTACGCAAGATGCAGGCCAAGACCGAGAAGGGGTTGAAGGATGCAGGAAACCAGCCAAGGAATGACTCCCAGTACGTCGTGGCCAAATCGCTGGGTAACGTGGAGGCACCAGGGGACGATGGGACGACATGAATATCGATCGTGGGATTGAGAGACCAGAAGAGAAAGCCGCTCTTTCTATGCACGAGGTCGCGTCACGGCGCATTCTTCTAGGAGCAAAATAGCCATCCACTACTTTGCAAGACACCAGGGGCGACGATACTCGGCGCAGACTTGATTTTTTCGACCTATTCCCACCTAGCAGGGAGATATATGGCATATTTGAAACCAGTGAGGAGTGGGGTGCGCTCCCACAGCTTGGGTATTAAACAGCTTCTTTCGGTCCAAAGCAGGTCGAGCATAATGATGTGTGCATTTATGAGGTGCGGGCTAAGAAAAGTGATGACAGGAATGTACAGATAGGTCGAAGCAGAGAAAAGCGTATGTTTTCTGGGCAGCCCGCAGTCATCACAATTAGGAGTATATTCAGGAACCTTTTTTACTCCTATTCATCCAACTCCTCCACGTGTTTATCTCAACTGCACCTTGCCTCTTTCATGGTACATGTCTCTCGGACCTTCGGCCGTGTATTTCACGTATCGCCAGCGTGTCAACGAAGTTGACAAAGATGCGGCTTAGTCTTCTGCTCCGATTACTTCGGTAAGTCTAACAACCTTGTAACCCGAGCCAGACTCATAGGCATGACTGGCTTTGAAACCCCTCTCCTTTTTTGAAGCAGATGGATGAAGCTACTTTTCCGCCTCGGTCTTGGTTGCATTACGATCCAAGCGCTAAGCCCTTTCCGGTTGCCAACACGCGAGATTGCTTACGGGTCAAGAGAGTTCTGTGCGCGCATGTACGTTGGACCCATGTTGATTGAAGACTGCAATGGCGCTTTCCTGCTGGTCAGGGAGACTTTGGTGGGGATTCGGACCCTCAACAAGATGGTTGGGTTTTGTTCTAGCGCATGAGCGGCACCGACGAGAGAAAAATATAAGTATCGTACCCCTGCCAGAGGAAACAGATTTACAACACAGCATCTCCCATCTCAACTTAACATCAGCCATACAGCAGCTGTCATACAAGACCTGTCTCGAAGAGACCGACTCACAATGTTCATCATGAAGCTCATCCCACTTCTCGCTTGCTTCACAACAACGTCTTCAGCCAGCGCTCCATCATCGGCTGCTCCTCCTCCCTTAGTTCGTCTCTTCTCCGCCAGTATCGATATAGCAAAACCCATATCACCATTGCCACTTCCGGTCCGAGGCGGAGTGCGTGTTCGTACGTGCAATGTTTCTTGACTTTGATCGACGCTACTGAAATTCATGATAGTGGAACCCATCACGGGCGGCAGGATAACAGGCGCCATCAACGCAACCGTTCAAGCTGGCCTTGCATACCCTGCAATTTTATGAGAACAGCACCGTCGAAGTCCCAGCAATCATCCTCTACGGCACGACACACGACAAAGTGCCATATCTAATTCAGCTTTTTGGTGTTGGAAAGCCGACAGAGCAAGTGGTGAGAGTGGCGAGTCTAGCCTATCGTTTGTGAACGTTGGGGTATGAGACCAGGGCATGGGAAGCTGACGTGACTTCTTACTTTAGCAAATTGGAATTGGTGGAAAGTACTCGGCCTTAGCCGACGCTTTCATCATTGTTGAGATCAAGCCGAACATGGCCCGTACGATAGTCAGCGTCGAAGGGTACGAAGCTGAAGAGTAAGAGGAAGAACAAGGCCAGAGATGGAAGGAGGAAAGAAATGGAGACTGATACTGTAGAGTTGATACTCGGTACTGTAGGCCTGTACTGAAGTATATTTGGTTTTATATTCCCAAGGACTCGAAGATTTTAATAAATGTGTATCCAGTCAAGTAGAAGTATGAAACCATTTCAGCCCCTATTACGAGTACGTGACTGGGCTTGGCATCTTGCGGGGTTCTGTTACTAGCCATAACGCTAGCGATCCATGGTAATCTTACCTTAGCGGTATCACGGCGGATGAGCCCCGCACCGCTAAGAAGCTCGTAAATTTCCAAGGAACTACAAGCCAGCTTCCATAAACACAAACACTGTATTGTCCGTTCGCCGACTTCAACACGATGAGCCTCAGAAATTAGATACAAGTCAAAGAGTTTCCAAAGCCAATGCACTTGATCAACACTGCCATAAGGTAGCTATACACAGACGGCTAGATTAGATTCTTACGTCACTCGTCGACTGACCTTGACGCGCGAAGGCTCACTAATTGACTTCTCTTTCCTGTGCTAACTCTCTCCATCATGAGTGCCTCCGCGCTAGCTCAATTCGGCACCAGGCATGTAGCCAGGGGCATCGGGAGACTCGCGAGCGAGGTCATTGAGAGCGGCTCTGGCAGCTATGTCACCATGGTCGGAGGCCGCAGGATGCTCGATTTCACCTGTGGTATCGGAGTCGCCAACCTAGGCCATTGCCATCCAGCCGTGACAAAGGCAGCTCAGTCACAAGTCGGCAAGCTCGTCCACGGACAGATCAACATAGCCTTTCAGAAGCCCTACCTCGAACTGATAAAATCGCTTCTACCTCTAATGCCTCACGAGTCGCTAGACACCTTCTTCTTCTGGAACTCGGGAGCGGAGGCTGTCGAAGCGGCGGTCAAGTTGGCTCGGCACGCAACCAAGAAACAGAATATCATCGTCATGCAGGGTTCGTATCACGGACGAACTTTCGGAACCATGGCAATGACGCGCTCCAAGACTGTCTACGGCGAAAACTATGCTCCATTGATGCCTGGCGTGTTCTCCGTTCCCTTCCCCTACTGCGCGCAATGCTCAGTCGCCACCCATTCGGATGGGAAGTACGGCTTTGAGAGTTGTTGCATGGACCCCGTACTCCAGCTCGAGCTGCTCCTTAAACGTGAGACTGCGCCATCTGACACTGCTGCTATCGTCATTGAGCCAGTCCTGGGCGAAGGCGGCTACGTTCCACCTCCTGCGGAATACCTTGCCAAGGTTCGGGAAATTTGCGACAAGAACAACATCCTCTTGATTGCAGACGAGGTGCAGTGCGGCTTCGGTAGAACGGGGAAAATGTTCGCGATCGAGCATTGGGGTGTCAGGCCAGACATCTTAGTCATGGCAAAAGGGATTGCAAACGGCTTCCCACTCTCTGCGATCGTTTCGAGAAAGGAATTGATGGATATGCAGAAGCCGGGATCGATGGGAGGCACTTACGCTGGAAATGCAGTCTCATGTGCAGCCGGAGTCGCCGTCGCTAAAGCCTTTCAAGACGAGAAGATTTTGGAAAATGTTGCTGCTCGAGGGGCGGAGCTAAAGGGCATGCTCGACGCAGCAAAGTCTGATTCCAAAACCAGCAAGATGATCTTCGACGTGAGGGGCTTGGGATTGATGTTGGCGCTGGAATGTACGCCGGGCCATGGATACGCATCGAAGATACAGGCGAAATGTATGGAGAAGGACATGCTGGTGCTCACGACCTCGATCTACGACACCCTCAGATTTATACCACCGCTCAACATCACGAAGGAGGATATGGCGAAGGGATGCCAGATTATCAAGGAAGCGATCGAGGAGGTAGCCGCGGGAGAAAGGCCAGCTGAAACGGGAACGAAAGGTCAAGCTTTAGAATAGACCACTGTCCAAGCCTGATGCGTATGTGATGCTCTGTAGCCACCAATCACCATCGTATGAACCCTCGATTTCTACAGCATCCGTATACTATCTCAAACTGCTTGCCACGCCACCTTAACAGGCAATACAACGATAAATGTGTAAACCACGAATTCGGTTCTACCGCAGATACATCTCCGTATCCCAATTATGCTCCTTCTGTCCGTGGTTGCGCCTAGCCCTTCAACTGCTTCATAGAACGGATCAAGCGCACACATCCGTCCCCTATCATTTCTACATCCCAAGTCCCACACTGCCGTACACACTCTCCATCCTAATAGCACTAATTAACAGCCTCATAAACTAGCCTTCCATCTTCCATACCTATGCCTTCAATCTAAGTCCTCCAAGAAGCAGAAAAGGCTGCGAATCTGGTATTAACCAGCCTTACTTCAACCCTAGGCACGTAACTCTGGCATTCTCGTAAAGTAAGTTAGATCTCTAGACTCGGGCGATACTTGTGATCCTGACCTTATTTCATTTATACATCTTGCGTTGATAAGTCAGCAAACATGGGCAAAGAATTTTACCTAGAGAGCGACACCGTCTTCGTCTTCAGAAAATGGTGCAGCGATGCATTGACGGAGATTGAACCGCACTCAGTCTGCATCCTGACTCATAGCCGTATCGCGTGAGAAAGAACTACGATATGTGCTCGGGATAGATGCACGGCACCAAACCCCATCCGCCGATGCCTTTCATCCTAGCCACGACTTCAGCCGACGCTCGATCGTACAATACTACCGCATGACCCACCTCTGCAGTCCCAACATCACACATCAACCCCGTAGGCGCGATATTGATAACCCACAGGCTTCCCAATCCCATTTATTCATCCTAATGTCCGCACGTTTTAGCCCACACCATGTCCCTACGCGCGCTCTGTACATTCAGCCGCAAAGCCAATAAACCGCATGCTCAATCCGATGCAACCATTTCTCCAAACGCCCGCTCAGGGGCGCAATATGCCGTAGACCCTTGGCTTCGATCCCGCCGACCTCCGCACGCGTCATCTCACCATCGCAGATGGCCTCGACACACCCGATGCCAACACGCACAGAAATGGCATACGACCGCGCTCGAACAGGTCCGGTAGACACCCTCCTCCATCGTGCGAGATAAGACATGGACAGCAAATCGTTGCGGACACGAAAGTGCCTGGTATCAGGGTTTGGGGGTCCGTCCATGCAGTGGTTGGATAGCAGTTGGTGTGGTGGGATCGGTGGCCCCTCGCGGGCCAGTCTGGCGTGGGGGCAGGACCTGTATTACCTAGGAGGCGGAGAGGAAGAGCTGCCGGGTAGAAGAATGAAGTCGACGGGCGAATGGAGGGAGGGAGGGAGGGAGGGGGGACGGACTGATGGTAGTTGCTTGTATTGCCTAGGGGGCCAGAAGAGGAGTGATGAAAAATGAACACGGAAAGGAGATGACGACAGGCTGTTTGGATTAGTAAAAACTAGTATTATTGACTTTCACTGCACCCAGCAAGTGTTCAAATGCTTTGGAATTCGTAGCAGATGTTCGAGTCGATTGTTGGAAAAGACTCACTGACAAACGCATATACCGAAATACATAATTTCCCTCAGCCCTGAGATGTTGGATTCAAGGACGAGCAACAAACGCACAGCAAATATTGAATGGAGTCGCATAAAATGCATCCTTTAACCCGCACGGGGCTTCCCCCGAAGCACATAGATTTCAGTGCGTCTCACAAATATGCATCATATCTCTGCCAAGTTTCCTTGATCCACTTCCATTCAGTCTCGTTAACACCATTCCAAGCCTCCCAGACATCCATGTTCGCAATCTCTTCTTTTCTTTGAGGCAGGTTCAAGGCAGCATAGCGTAATTCATCCAGCAGAGTGCTCTCTCCGGTTGCGTGGACTCCGTCGGCAATGAGTACCCTCATCTTCTCATGTCCTCTCGCGGTACCATCTCGAACGCACTGCCTATGCGTCTGGCTGGGCGGAGTCCACATCCAGCTAATATCCAGCTCATCTATGTATTCGAACTCGAAGACATCATATGGCCAAGCCCTGGGAAGGGTGACGGTCAAGCCGGCGCCGAGTCGTTCACTGAGCTTTTTGCAAGCATCGGAGATGCTCTCTACAACAGTCATGGCCTCGAAGTAGGCGTCGCATTCCTGAGGAATCCATATGGCCAGCTTCACTTGGCGTAGATGGGCAAGATGGCAAAGCTGGGATATTTCATGCTGGAGCTTCAACAAGCTCTCCGAGTCGCGTTCTGTAGGTTTGGCGAGACTGCCAGGGTTAGGGCAGGTGTATAGTTCAATCTTCTGCACGCAATCTCTCAAATCTATCGGCGTTCCCACAGATTTCTTGACCACGGTTTTGCATCTTTGCGTATCATCAAGCGAAGTGTGTGCGCGTGGATCGATGATGATTTCGGAGTGTAAAGCACCAGCCATGAGTGAACGTGTTATTGGACCACAGCACTTCGCAGGCTCCTCTGGCGATGTAGGATCTGGGCGCCCATTTGTGAAGCATTTCGATACAGTGGGTAAAGCTTTGATCCCTACCGCTCGTACGGAAGTAGATAATAGTTGTCGTGGCTGTCAATTTCTACCCCCGCAGCAGAACCGATGCACGAGAAGACAACATCTCGTAATTCTCGGGGGAAGGCGGCGAAGCCACTGGTGGGACTTAGACAAAGCGCCATGAGATCCGATTCTGATGCGAACATGCTCGAGTCTGGCATTGTTAGTATCAGAGACCTATGAGCATCGTCACACATACCAACAGACAGATTGTCAGAGTCCTGGTGCACCAGAACATAGACAGCAAGGGTAGCATAAAATCGACCAAAGAGTTCCCTCGAACACGGCTGCAATGTTTATAAGAAGAGCATTGAAAGCACTCCCAAAAGCTACTGCTAGTCTCGTGAGCTGTTATCCCTCAATCAGACCCTTCTCCGCTCGAAGTGATTATATTTAGACTGGTCCAAGAGGAGCCAGAGGGAAGCAAATGCTACTCTATCTCCGTATTCGATGATTGGAATACCAGAGCGCCAGGAGACGCTACTCAGGAAGGAGAATCGCCGCTAGACTCAGGCGCAGAGGAAATCCCGACCTATCATACAGACCGAGGCACGGTAACGTGCATTACGGGCAAGAGGATTTCGCATGTGACTGGGAGATGAAATGTAATCGATGAGCACGATAGTGAAAGTCCTGCATCTGATTGGAGAAGTGAGCGGTAGGGTCATCCTCAATGACCACATTGTTTTAGGTACCATCACAAAGCCTTTGGAAGTGGCCATCGTTGAAAGCGTCCGCGGTCAAACCTCAGGACTTCAAGAGTACTTATACACGAGCCGTAAAACTCGCCAGATGTTTGCGCAAACTACAATCAATTCGACTTGGCGAGGTCCGGTGGACGTGCGCAATCCAAGAATGCGGATCTATTCTCGCCCAAGCAAAGTTGTGTTTGTTAACTTGCTTGTCAAGCATGATTGCCAAACGAGAATTGTTAGCTTCGGCTGAATTCAAGGTCGTTGGTGCAAGTGTCAGATACTCACTGGATGCGGGGAAAAGCCCCGCTTGGAGGAACCTACCAGGTCGCATATCATGGCATGAGTGGAAAGGTTGCCACTGCAATGTGACGGCCGGAGGCATTCCAACACATGTATTGATCTTATCAATCTTTTGCCAGCACTTCTCGTATTCGCCACGAAGTTTGCCACTCCCCCCTTCGCATCATGTGCTAAAGTGTAAGGTGTTCTATAGTTTTTCGAGGATTGACAAAGCCCATTGATGGTACGAGTGCGTAGAATGCTCTATCGATAAGGGAGCGAGAAAAATCGTTGTTGATGAATGAATGACTGGGCAAGTGGGAGCTCCGCAGGTAGAGGCCCCTGCCTTGAGGGCAGCAGCTACCGAGATTGCCAAGACCTTTCGGCTAATGTTGTACTTTCGCAAATCGTTCCTGTTCCTGACTCTGCTCCACACCATCTTCTCTGCACACTCTCTATATCAGCCGCCCAAGGCTGCACTTCGCAGACACTACATTAAAATCAGCTTTCGACATCAGATTCAAAAAACAGACACAGAGTAGTCATCAACGCACCTTCGACCGGAACCTAGAAACGACTCTCGACATCCTCCACACGACGCAACAGCATCAGCGACCCTCACAATCCATTCTTCATCCTGCATCGACCAATCCCAGAGAATAAAAAGATCTATGGAAGTCACGCTCCACACAACAACTCTGGCTCTATCAACGCCAGTTCCTGCACCATTCGAGTTTTGGGAGGAAGGAAGGAAGGATCATGCGGGCCACATGCAGTCAGCATGTTAGCGCAGCCTTCAGATTCGCATGTGCATGAAAGGACGGCGCGAAAGCGTCGTATTCGGATGCTATCTAGGTGCGATGATGATTCGTGCCTCATTCAGATGACTTTTCTCATATCATTGTTTTCAACAATGAGTTATGTAGAGATGGTAATAATGCTCTCAACGAGCCTGTAGATGCAACAGCATTGGAGCAAGTTTCGGGATAAGAGTACGCTGATGAAGAGTGCCAAGTTGGCTGGAGGTGTAGAATTCCAGGGAAAAGAAAGATGCAGATCTTTCGGCGTTTTTCTATGCATAGGGTGCTGAGCGGGCCGGGAACGGATGGTCTGTCACGTCACGGAATGTTCAAGCCATCAGAGTTGAGTCAGCGATGCATGCATGCTTGCTTGGTCCTGCGCTGCGTTTGCACCTGCTGGCTCCCTGGGATGTTGGGGTTGCTTCAGATGAGGCCGAAAAGTCTGGTTAGGTGTGATCGATCATGCGGACTGTGCCACGTGTCCTCTGCCTTTGCGCAGAATGATGGCTTAGTCTTTACATCGTGAGCCTATCAATGCGCCACAGTACGTAGCCCTGCGGCGCGTACCTTTAAAGCAGAGACCCATCGGGAAAAGTATTTCAGCTCAAGATATGCTCGGACTTTGTTTGCCAAAAGCCATACGCCGCAGCCCTCTCTCAAGTCTGCGCGGGCCACTCACATATGACTCTGAAAGCTCCATTTCGCTCCACAAGCATCCCCTTAATCCTGACTTCGCCTCACCAGAACGCCCCACCAGCTTCAATACAGATTCGTGATCGGCAATCCTCAGGAATTGACATCTATTCAAGGTATTGCTCCAGGCGAACTAGAACCTCCCATATCCTCTCTCCAAATCATCTCGCGTCGCGGCAAGTTTCGCCGTCGGCATCCGAATCAGTTCCCTAGTAGCATCGCGCCTCGGTATAGCCGTTTCCTCATGAAGCTGGACATACTCCCCCTTGGGAAGAGACTGTTGGCTATACATCTCATGGTCATCATCCTTCTCCGTGCTCGAAACGACCGAAGCAAACGTGTGTTTGAAACTGGGTAGCTTGAGCTTTTCGGCTCGGACTTTGTCCGAGGGTGTCGCGGATGCCGATTCGTGACCTGACTCCTTTGTGGATTTGGACCTGAGTGTAAGGGCGCTGGATACTTTGGGACCGATATGTTGGAAAAATTTTGGTATGACTGGGAGGCAGCTGATGACGATCCCGGTGGAGAGCTCGGCGTAAGTCCACATGCCCATGGGGACCATGTTATAGCTTATGTCAGGCGACTGGACGATCTTCCAGGTATAGTACGTCCGTAAGATGGAGGTTATGCATGCGCTAAGGCAATGAATGTTAGTCAAAACTCATGGAAATACCGCAGAACGCAGGTGTTCGTGACAAAGTTGCGAGACTCTGGCGACATTCACATCTCCGAGCCAGGTTGTGATATGAAGGACTACTTACAAAAGACCTGTCGCAAAGATGGTCGTCATGAGTATCTTCTTCTTCAGCGGTAACCGTAGCCTCCAGACGCAGGGCATGGGCAGTATTAGTATTGCGAAATCGGAGATGACGTTGAAGACCCCAGTGGCCTGGAAAGTCACGTCGACGCTGAAACAATGCCCGGTTGTCATCAGCGGGTTCCAAATCTTCTCGCGTGGAGTACATATAGCGATTTCAAACACGGTCTCGGTGAGATAGAATACCAAATTGGTCCAGATGCAGAGGTGAACCCCAACATAGATGAACATGTTGCCTTTTCTGGTGGGTGCGAAGATGCGAAGGTATTGGAGCAGGATGGAAAGTTTGATGAAGAAGACCACAAAGCCGTAGACGACGGCTGAGATGTTGATCCACTAAACATGCTGTCAGTGCCGGGTTCCACCATTTTGGCTTCCTCTCGTGATCAATCTCACGTAAAGCATCCTGAAAAAGGTTTGTAGCTGGACGTTCCACATATGGGTCCCCCCCCCATACCGAGTCACGATCCCGGAAGGGATAGTCTCCCCAATCTGAAGCAGCTGATAAAGTCAGCAGAAGACCGATCCAGTTTCAAGCGGACCGCTTTACCCATGCTAGGACGATGACATCTGAACGGCATCAGTAAGGTAACGGCTGCAATTTCACAACGATGAGGGAAACCTACAATCTTCCCATGCTAGCGCTCGAAGAATAAACACCTTAGTGTACATGCGCAAAAGCACAGCCAGAGTACCGAAAGCGACGCAAAGAGTTATCGTCAAGGTGACAAACACGTTGAGGTTGGGTGGATTGTGGAAATTAGGGATCACTCCTGCCGGAGGGCTCATCGCTGGCCCTTCGAGCAGTGTGCGGAGCGCAGCCTGAGCCTGCTCTGGAGTCATACCCGTGGTCGTACTCGCCATCTTGACAGGATTCAAGTTCAAACGCAAGAGCAATGCTGGAGTTTGAATGGGATCGACTCCTCACAGCCTTGCACATGCGACGTTGAATGAGTTGTTCGTTTTTTAACCTGGTGAAGGAATCCGGAACATATAATCCTGCCACCAGTCTCCTCCTTCCCCCCCAAACATGAATTATTAACCATGTGCAAGGGCTGGTCTCCATCCCTCAGCCAAAGATGCTATTGGATCGGGCGCATACATTCTGCATAAGGGTATGCAGAGCGTCTCACTTGAGTTCAACATACTCAATGGTCAGGAACCATAAATGTTGGGAGCGGCGCAATGGGCGGCTCAGGTAGCACAATGGTTGGCCATTTTCCTCCCAGGATTAGGAAGGATTGCAGAAGGTGTACAAGCCAAGTCGGAGATTCGTGCATGAAACATGTACGCGCCGCCGAAGACCTCCATATGGGGCTCGTGGCTTTGTAGATCCTGCCATCTGGACTTGATGCAACTAAGACGGGCCACCCATCGCAACAACTGGGGGCCAAAAAGAAGAAACATGCTTGACTTGTTTGTTGAAAGTAATGGTGAGGCGCAGTCCATCGCAGTCCAACCAGTGCAGCAGTATTTTTCGATATGCCGACTGCGGAAGCCTTCGGCATCAAATCGTCTTTCTCGATGGACTGCAAAATTATCCCACTCTGGACTCTGGTTGAAAGGGAAATGCAACGTTGTGGCGTAACATTGATCTACAGAGCATGTATGCATACAGTGGCCAAGCCTTCGACAAGACAACTCCTTAATATGTGCTAAGGCGCGGGCTTCTCAGTAGTGAAAAGCTTGCCGAGTACTGGTTTTTAACTATATTAGATTCTTAGAGAGACCTCCTAAAACCCCTCGGACCCTTCGGGGGCTCTTTAAGGGCTCTCCGAGAGCTTATATCGGAGGGGCTGTCAAAGCAAGCTCGAAATCAATCAAATATCACTAAAACAATCAAATTTCGAGCTTGCTTTGACAGCCCCTCCGATACTCTATAAGCTCTCGGAGAGCCCTTAAAGAGCTCCGAAGGGTTTAAGGGATTTTAAGAGATCTAACCCTGAGAATCGAGAGAGAGATGTTATATTTCACTGATCAGGGGGAGACCGCCTGAAACCCCCCTAACCCTCCGGGGGCTCTCCGAGGGCTCTCCGAGGGCTTCTGCCGGAGAGGCTCTTCTCGCAAGCTCGATAATTCAAGTAAAAATCTTAGTTTTTAGTATATCTTTACGGATACTTTATCAAATTTCGTCTACGCTATGCTGTTTAAAAGCGCATAGTTAACTCTATAACTCTACGTACTTATTTTATTATTATATTTTTAATAAAAGAAAAGGAATCAAAAAAGGTAGATTTGAGGATTTTGAAGTTCTTTTCCAGCTTCCTCTTTTGGACGTACCCGTGTGCACCCGCTTTTAGATCGAAAATGAAGAAATAAGGTGTATTTTAGACTAAGAATGGTGAGATTCGATGGTCTGATTGGTCACTAGCCTCTTAGCGTAGAAGCCATTTAAGATTTCAACTCTTAAGTATTAAGAAAGCAGCTTTCCAATTATTACCAAGATCTCGCTTCGAGTTATCAATCGATTAATGTTAAGAGAAGAGAATATATTAACTCTAAGAGTTTCGAGGAAAAGTCGTACGCTAATTTCGTTTAAGGTTTTGCAATTCCCGTAATTGCCTTTAAGATTTTAATAATTATTAAATATTAATCTTTCGTATAACGCTTATATTATATTATTAAGTTATAGAAAGTAGATATATATATTTAAAGTACTTAGTAAGACTAGTATCTCTTTAATTAACTTTAGAAAACGTCTATATCTCTATAATTATATCGAATAAGACTAGTTAATCTTAATGAAATTATAATAGCTATAATTTTAAGAAGTACGCATTTATATTAAAGTTGTTAATAAATATTATATTAAAAATAATAAATAAAGGCTAGAAATTATTAATAAACGAAGTAGTTATTATTCTTAAGGCGGTAATAGTATTTATAAAAAGAATAAATAATAAATTTAAAATCTAAATAGTCTTAAATAAAGTATATAAACTAGTTATTAATTTAAGTAATCGAGATAATAATATAAAGAAAAAGATTATATATATTAAGTATTAGATAGCTAGTCTAAAAAGTAATATATCGATAACTAGCTATACTAGCGTACTAAACTAATCCTCGATATTCTTCTTTATTATCGAAGAAATCTCTATTATATTATTAGTAATATTAAAATAAGATTAAATACTATATAATAAGTTAAATGAGATTATTATAAAGTTATAAGATGAGATAATAAGTAAAGTATTAAAGAGAAAGATATCGAGTGAGATAATTACGATAATTAATAGATATATAAAAAGTACGAATACTATAAGAAAATCTATTAAAACGACTAGAAGGCTAGCGAGTAGCGATATATATATTATAATTACAAATAAGAAGAAGGCGAATAAACTAAGAAAAAGTAAGAATTAAACTCTAAAGATAAGTAGTAGCGCGAGAGTAATTACTAAAATATATAATCTTCTACTTTATAAAGTAAAGATTAATATATTTAATATTAAAGATATGGCTACGATAATTAAAAGAGTTTAGAATAAGAATATTAATACGCTAAGCCTCGATATAGTATAGCTAAATTAATTCGACGCGAATAAAGAGAATTATAATAAGAGTTTATTAATTATCGAATTAATATCTCTAGAGAAAGAAAATAGAGTACTAAAAGAAGGTCTAATTATCGATTTAAAACTATATAACTATTATATTTATAATAAGCAGTATAAATTAAAGTAATACTTTATATACTAGAAATATAATCACCTATCGACTATATATCCTAAAAAGAATTATTTAATATACGAGAAATACTTAGAAGAGTATTATTATAAAGAATATACGATTAATACTTATAAATATTCGGTTTACGAGGGACTATATAAGGCTTAAAATAAAATATATATAGTAAAGAAGAGGGAGATAGCGAGAATAAGAATAGCGAGATAATAAACTCCTTTACGATTTATAATAACGAAGAAAATATCGACTAATTATTAAATAAGCGATTAATTAAGTAACTACTTTTAGAATATATCTAATTATAAATAAAATAAGAATTTTTTTTTAAGACTAATATTTATACGCGATAAATTAATAGATAGAGATAGAATAGTTAATAAGAAAGGAATTAGAGGGCCGAACCTCGAAAGAACTATTATATCGAATCTTTAGTCGAGTAGAAGAAGATATACTTTTATATTATTAATAAGAGCTTTATCTAGAAATAAATCGTCTTTTAAAGTAGTAGACGAAGCTAAATAATATAAAAATAATATAGCGATAGAGGAAATTAATAATCTCGAGGATAATAGATAGTCTCTAAATTAAAAAAGTAGTAATAAGAGAATTACGGTTTTCGTTAATAGGAATAAAAAGAGATATATTTAATTTATCGACGATTAAGAAAAGAAGAATACTTAGAAAGAGAATATAGACTTTATAGACTAGGCGGAGTGAGTAAGTAATACTAATAATAATATCGAGAAATAATAGTATATCTTAGTTAGCTATTAATACTATAATATAATATAAGAAAATTTAGAATAATTATAATAGAACTCTTCGATAATAAAAAGATCTATAATATCGATATAGTAGTAATTTAAAAGCTCTAGAGAAATATTAATATAAATACGTTATATTATTCTTTAAAGAATAGATTTAACTTAATCTACCTCTATTATAATAATATACGAATATACTTTTATATTAATAAGAGAATATTATTAAAGTAATAATATCTATTATATTATTTATCGAACCTCTATACTCTTAATATCAAGTTCGAAAATAATAGAATTATATATATATATAATATCTATAACCTCGATAACTAATAAATAGATAAATTTAACGAACTATATAAGACGCTTATAAAGTCTAAAGATAACGAATAGATTATATTAGACGACTTTAACCTATATTATATAATATAGAGAGAATTAAATACTTATATCGATAAGAGAGTAGAAAAACTAATACTTATAGCGAAAGAATTCGCTATAAAATAAATATTGCTAATAAAAATAATAATATATAAAGAAAACTATTAAATAATAATAGACTTACTATTCGTTACTCTAATATTAATAGCAAATATTATTAACTATAATATCGAAAACGACTTTAAAAGTAAATCTAACTATCTCTTAATTCTTATAAAGCTTAAGCTAACTATAATAGAGTTAATATTAATAATACGCCGAAACTTTAATAAACTAGACGTTAAGATTTTAAGAGAGATACTCGCTTAAGCTATAGTATCGAAAGAGTATCTAGTTAATTCTCTAGAAAATAGTAAAAATCTTATTAATAATAATATCGATTATTAAGTAATAATTATTATTAACTCTATTTAAGCGGCTATAGAGGAATTTACTTTAATTATTAAATTATCGCTATAGTCTAAATCGAGATTTATATTAGAATATAAGAAAGTATAAAGACGTTATAAATCGCTAAAAAGAAGCTAAAGAATAACGCTCTCGAAGAAAGTATAAAATAAGTATAAAGTCGCTAAGAACTTCAAAAATAATCTAATTAAGAGAACTATTAGAAAGGCGTTTAGAGAGTTTATAGTAGAGATATATAAGTCGTTATAAATAATATAAAAAAAGACTAAGTAAGCTAGAAAATAACTTATAATATAGACGTATCTCCCTTCGCTATTTAATAAAGATAAATAAAAATATAACGAACTAGGTCTAAAGATAGATCTTCTTATAAAAACGTTCTTTCTACTATCGATATAGACGAAGTTAGATAATATTAGTATTAATATAATATACTTATAAGTCTATCTAATAGATATAATTATTATAAATAAAATAAGAAAGATCATAACGCAAATATCGTTAAAGAGAGTATTGAGAAGAGACGCGATTCTAATCTAATTCTTAAGAAGATCCTAAAGTCATTACTTTCTTATCTATATAAAATATTTAATATATATATAATAAATAACTACTATCTAGAGCACTTTAGAATATTAATAATAATTATCCTTTCGAAGTCGAATAAAAATTACTTAATTTCTAAAGGATATCGACTAATAGCTCTACTTAATACTATAAAAAAGATAATAAAGTTTATTCTTACTAGAAGAATAGCGTATCTTACGAAGATATATAAACTTCTATCGACTATATATATAGAACGTTATAGATTATAATCATATAAATACAATATTTACTATCTTCTAGAAAGAATATATTAAGTCTAGAACTCTAATAAAGTAACTACGATATTACTACTAGATGTTTCAAATATATATAATAAAGTCTCTTATTCTCGACTACTTTATAATCTTTAAAAGTGAAAAATTAATATAAGAGTAGTTAATTAGATAGAATTATTTTTATCTAATAGAATAATAATACTAAAAATAAGCGAATACTTTATATTAAAGACTCTTATAGCAATCGAAATTTCTTAAGAATTACCGCTATCGTCTATACTTTATCTCTTCTATAATTTAAATTTTATTAATAAATATAATAATCGCGTTAACTTAGAAATAGTAATTATCGACTTTATAGACGATATAAATCTTTTAATAGTAGAAAATTTCATTAAGAAAAACTATAACGTACTTCGTAAAATCTATAACGAAGTTTATATAAAGTAAGCGTTATAATATAAATTAAAGTTTAATTCTAATAAATATTAATTACTATATCTTAATAGAAAATAGAGATTTAGCTTAAATTATCCTCTATAACTTAATAAGAGATAATATATTAAGGCGAGACGCTTTATCCGCTATCTAGAAGTCGAAATTAATTTTAAACTTCTATAAAATTATTATAATAAGAAGATTTAATCTAAAACTACTAAAAGCATTAATATACTAGCGAGAATTATCGAATTAATATAGAGTAATAATTATAAGAGTATAAGATAGCTCTATTAGGCGATAATTATCTTATAAATAACGTATTACTACTTAGTATAGTACTAGCTTAAAAATACTATTAACTATAATAAAACTTATTTCTTATCGCTATAAAGAATTTAATCTTAAATAGAAAGAAAGATAATTAAAGTATTTAAGGTTATATTTATTTTAGCACTCGATATAGAAGCGTATTTTCTATTAGTTAAATAATAACTAAATAAGATTATCTCGAAAGTTATCTTATAAATCGCTATTAATTTAATATATAGCGAGATTATTAAGTTATAATTTAAGCGATAAAAGTTTAAAAGAAAATCTAAGAAGAATAGGAAACTAAGTTCACTAAAGCGATATATTAATAGATTTAAAGAATAATATAACGACACTAATAAGATTAAGAAACTACGCTCTTTCAGCGTCGCTCCCTTAATTAAAAACCTTTTAAAACGATAATTTATAAGATTAAGAAAGTCGCTAAAGAACTAGCTAAAAGATTAATTAATAAAAGTTATATAATAATATATATAGACGATAGCGAAATTAATAAAAAGATGAAAGCGTTAGCTATATCGTTAGATATTAATTCTACTTTTAATATCTATTTAAACTTAAGCGACTAATATATAATATACTCGACGAAGCTATACAATATTCTTTAAGCTTTAATAATAATAGTTATATATTAAATAAGACTATAACTTAATAGAGTTATAATAAATATAAATAATTAAATATTAATTTAGACTATCGAAGATTCGAATAAGTATTTAAGATAGATTTATATAATATAAATAGTATAGATTATTAATTCGCTAAAGTATCTCGAAGTAGTAATAGAATTATACTAAATTTCGATATATATTAATATCGATAATAATAAATAGACGAATAGAGAGGCGAAGAAGATTACTAGTTAGCGAGAGTAAGTAATTTATAATAAAAGAGTAAAGATAAATACTAACGAAATAGTCTAATTATTAATTATATAAATAAGAATAATATTAATAATTAAGATAGCTATTAGAGATTACGTAATAGAATAATAAATTATCGAATAGATTAATAAGAAGCGAGGTGGTATTCTTAGAAGAATCTAATTAACATCGTCGAAATAAATATAACTTCTATATTCGAGAGTTAAGCGCGCTAAGACGTCGCTAATAACGTAAATAAGAATTAAGAAAATAAGTCTTAAGGCTTTTCTTTATAATCGATAGATATCGAATATAGAGGATAAAGAATACGAGTATAAAGCGAAGTAGACGACTCGATATATTCTTTACAAATATAGGCTATTTAGTAAGAAGCGAGGAATATAATAAGTCGAAGAAAGAAGAAAGATGAAAGAGAAGATTATTACTTATAAAGATATATTAATAAAATTATATTACGCCTCTATAGCGGCGGACTTTATAAGAAATATTAGACTTATTAGATAATATTAAGTCTTTAATAAAAATTAATAATAAGAATTTACTAGGATAAGCGATTAAAAAGAAGAATATAATTAAGACGGGAGGGCCTTAGCGATATAGAGTGTATCTCTTTCTAAGGATCAAGTATAGCAAGATATAGAACTATGACGGTAACTTATATAGCCTTATTTATTTGAGATCATATGATTAGTCGAAAGGATCAGATAGATTACGTAACTCGCATAGTCGGCTACTAAGGTAAGACTTTAGGGTAGTATGATGTAATCAATCAATCAATCAAACCATTGAAGATCGTAAACCTCAGAGATACTTAGGGCAAGGATATTCCTATACTTCGCAATAGGTGTCTCTCAAAAATAAATTCCTTCCCATCCGCAACTATATCTCATAAATTTTGCTGATTTTGGAAGCATGTATTTAAGTGCCATCTCCAGGAAATTTACTTCACAAAGTGCAGGATTTCACGAGCGAGATGATCCGCGCGGCGACCGTTACTAGGGGAAGAGAAGATATAAGACGGGTTCGAAGACGGGCAGATACTGGTATCGGAAGCAGACTCGGGCATCGATATCTCCATGCTTGAATGTATCGAAGACGGCGGAGTGCCAGAAGGGGGCAATAGCATCAGAGCAGAGGAAAGTTGGCGTGATTAAAATACTCTATATGTAAACCCAAGGAAATCTGTGATGTGCTAGGACCAGAAAAGCTGAGGTGCCACCGCTTGTTGCCTCTCAGCGGACGTCGATTCAGACGCACTCAGATTACAAGAGGTGAAGAGCCTTCCTCTGAGGTCGAGCTTCTGGGTCGTTTGAGAATGCGCTGAGCGCTCTCCAACCTCTGCGTTGTATCCGAGTCTGCAGGTACTGGCCTTCTAGGTGGCAACGGAGCTTTTGATGAGTATGTCCCCATGTAATCCCTCTCCCAGCAGAAGCGCTTGAGCAGCGGGTCGGGCTTTTGCCAGCTCCTGAAGAGCTGGGTTTCCCGAGGCAGTCCGCCTGGCTCAAACGGACGGAACGGCAGCGCTCCCATGAGCGGGATGCAGTAGTCTGCCTCTCCAAGCAGAATGATAGCCGCGCATGGTTGTTCATCCTTGTGGAGCTCAGCAATACGTGCAAGCTGGTTTGCTGGGGACAGCGTTGCTAAGCGATCCTCCTCCGTGTAGTGGTAGACTTGCCGTTCCAGCCACTCGCGGTCGATCGCTTTCAGCCGGTCCATTTCGAAATCACGATGCGATTGATGATAATTCTTCTCTTTCTTCTTAAGGTGATCAATGACTGAGATAAGCCCTTCAATCCTGGAGACTGACGCTGAACAGCTTGTCCTTTGGCGATGATCGATTCGAATATAGAACTCCACAAAATCCTTCTTGTCGCTGTACTTGCATATGTCAAAAGCAGTCGCAACCTGACATGCACAAGGTGGGCAATATATGTACACTCTGACGCGATGACGGTCGTCTACTTCGGGCGCAGGTTTTCCTTCCGTTATTGCGTCAACCTTCAAAGCGTCCAAGTTCTCAACGTACTTTTCTAAGTCCACGTAGGTGAAGTTTTGCGGGTCGATATGTTTTGTAATGCGATACCCGGGAGCGGAATGAGTACGCACAGTGCCTGGGGCAATGATGCTATAAATGTTTTGAAAGGACATCGTTCCTAAGCGTGATTGAACACAAGGTGCTTCTGAGCCTTGAGCACGACAAGATTCCGTCAACATAAAAAAACCCGGCTTTTTAGTGTCCAAGTAGACTATTCCTGTCAGCGTCACTCATGCGGGCTTGCCCGATGACATTTACCTTTTTGATCGCCAAAATGCGTTGGTATCATGGGAACACCAACCTCCGCACCCGAACCGCCCTGAATTGGAAGCTCATAGTGCTCTAGACGTTCGTCCGCCAATCGCTTTTCGAGAGTAGTAACATCAGATACATCGATCGCCGCGCTTGCTGCTGTCCACCACTTGGGATAGTCATCTTTACATGCTTCTTGGAATAAATGGAGGCTTTGGATGTCGTCGACCATTGATGCGATATCGTCCTGTACTTTCTGTTCTTCCAACTCGGATGACACAGGCACCGTTTCATTCAAGCCATCGATCAAGTCCCGGATATCGTCTACGAACTTCTGGAACTTTGTCTCATCGTGGATGGCCCGCCTAGTCTTATCGAGAACGCCGGATCCTTGAGACTGTCGACGCAATCGAAGACGAAAACGTTTGAGGGCGTTGGAGCTGATACCTGATTGTGGGAGTGTATCATCGGCAGGATTGTACGCTCGTAGCCCGTATTTGTTTGTGAGAGTTTCGGTATCTTTCAGAAGGTGTCGGATACTGTCAAGGCATCTTTTGGTCAGATCCTAGCGTTTGTGGTCGCTCTCGGAGTGAGACCCCGCATTTTGCTGCTCCCCATTGCAGACTCCTTTTTTTTTTTTTTTTTAAAAATTTAACCTTCCTTAATATTCAAACACTCCCGATGCCCTTTTAGCAATCCCACATCAGCCCACTTTTCCTTAAACTAATTCTTCACAAAATGCCGCCGAAGCCACCTCTGTATCTTACAACCTTTCTCAAGCCAATCCAGTGTTGTCCCGCGACCTTGTTTCGTGACCTGCAACAACAGTAGCAGGCTCATAGGTCTTATTCACGTCTTCTAAACAATGGCAAAATTCAATTTCAAGGCTGTAGATGATGAAAAGTGTTAAGCTTGGCAGCATTTGGTACTTGTTGATCTCTCTCTAGGAGGAAGGAAGAGGCATTCACTTCTTGGATGTCACTCTTAATGACCACTACCGCAATAGCCACGGCGGTATCATGACTTCTATTTATTCATAGCAGCTTTAGTAGTTATCACAGCTGCCGCCATAGACGCTTCACCATCACTTTCACCTCCGTGTCATTCACAGCTGCTTTGATACTCATCATCACTGCCGCCATAGACGCTACCTATCACTCCCACTTCCCTTTCATTCACAGCAGCCGTGACAATCACCACCATTACCGCTATAGCCGCTATACTTTCACTTCCACTTCATTCACAGCAGCTGTGATATTTAACACTACCGCCATAGCCGCCATATCTTTACTTTACCCTCACTTCCAGTTCTTTCACATCAGCCGTGAAACCATTTATTATTACCGCCATAGCCGCTGTACTCTTACTTCCACTTCATTCATAGCAGCTGTGGTATTCACTGCCATAGCCGCCATTTCATTACTCTCACTTCCAATTTCTTCACAACAGCCGTGATACTTACCACCACTACCGCCATAGCCGCTATACCATCACTTTCACCCCCATCCTCTTCATAGCAGTGATCGAATTCACTACATTAGCCGCCGAAGCGACATACCATCCTGTGCTGCCTCGTCACTCCTCTTCCCGTTTTATTCACACACACACACGCGTCTATTTCCCGCTCCCGGCGATTATCATAACAACAACTCTAAACTATCGACCATGGACAACAACCTTACCCCATTGGCAACACAAGGTGCCGCGCCAAATCCATCCGAGGCTGTAAAGCAATGCAAGAAGCGGACCAAGTGGTCCAAACCAACGGATCCATCTCTCGAGCAGAGATATGGTTCGAAGGAGATAGCCCTGGACGTAAGTATCCAGATCCATAGTGATATACTGGGACCCGAGCTAAGAAAGAGCTGTTGTACAGGCCGAGGAATTCTCGGAAAACGCCCCTTCTCAGTTATGTCTGGAGGATCAAGCACACTGGGAGAGACTCCGCCCAGGTACGTAGAACTTCTGCCAATCGATACAAGCGTGTGTCTTTGTTAGTCTACCGCCGCTGACTTCAAATTTTAGCTTTACTAAAATTTCACGCGCGTGGGAGTGACTTCAAGAACACCCACTCCTTCCAGAGTCGGTAAGTTCAAAAAACGCTTCGAAGACACTATACAGGGCTGCTAACGCGTCTTGATAGCCTCACCCAAATAAGGCGAAGCCTTCGCGGTCTGAAGGAAGTCTCGAATGGCACCCGTGCCAGATTTAAGATCTTCGATCATAAGATCCGGCCTAAGGGCAAAACTGCCGCGCGGGTAGGCAAAGGTCCTGGTCAAATTATGCATGAGAGGTTTGGTTGGATGAGGGTAGTCTGTGGGCCGAGTCCGAGAAGATCGAGGGGTGACGGATCTAGCAGGCATCCCATAATGCTAGACTGAGCGTGTTGGGAATGGATCCATTGCGAGTCACTGGTAGCAATTGATAGAGAGCATGCGATCAATAGACTAGAGAGCATGCGATCAATCCAAGTTGTCAATTAACGGCCTTAGTATTGCTTTCAACAAAGGGGTCTCGAAGTTTCCCGCGAGTTATTCTCCCAGCTGTTCTCAGTGACCTTCCAGATTCTAGTTGACTTTCTTTCTTGGTTGTGCACGTATTTCACTAAGGCCTACTTGATGTTGATGGCTCTCGCGGGCAGCGAAGCCATTGCTTGCTAAGCAAATCTCTTTGGTTTCGGCGAGGGAAACAGATTGTTCCAGCCTCCGAGGCAATGCAGGCGCGAGCTGAGGTTGGCTAGCACTGTATGGCTATCCCGAGGTCGCCTGCCTCAGTGGCGGGGACATTCGAGGGTATCTGGCAAATCTATTCGAGCTTCGGAAAACATCGATGTAGAAATCTGCGTCCCATGAATGCCTGTATTTAGGAGGGTAATATTGGACGTATAGCTTGAAGATTGGATGGTCATAACGCCATCGGTATAAGAGCCAGATCCCTTTGGTCTCTCCATTATCGCGATGCATACTCGTGAGATAACAGCACGGAGTTAATCCTCTTTATACCTCTGTCCTGTATGCTGAAGAGCAAAGTTCTGAAGTGCAAACAAGCAACCCTTCACTGGCCTGTCTCCTTTCGCACACATCTACTTACTGACGACGAGACAGCGCAGTCACACTGTGCACGATGGCTGACACACCTTCTCCAAACAAATCCACCAGAACACCACGTCTCATATTACGTGAAGCCCGCAAAGGGGACCTCGCCGCTATTCATAAGCTGTACAGCAATGAGGAAGTAATGAGATACTGGTAGGTCGTCTCTAAATTTTCAACATCATATCTCAACTAAATTAGTCCCTCTGAGCGCAGGTCTCAACCCCACGATTCTGTGTCCCGAACGGCAACCTATCTCGAAGCCATGGTCACCTCATCAACAAACGGAGACCTTGCGTTTGTCCTCCTCCTACCCCCATCTGCCACCACGATAACTACATCCACAACTCCTGCCGGCGCCACAACAGACGAAGGCAAAATCATAGGACATGCAGGAATCTGGTACGCCGACCGGAACGAGCTTGTGTTTATGATTGATAACGCCTACTGGAACCGAGGCTACATGACTGAAGTACTCGCAGCGCTCGTCCCCATCTTCTGGGAGAAGGGGTTGAAGAAGGTATACGCGGACGCGAACCCGGATAATGAGGCTAGCCTCAAGGTGCTGAGAAAATGTGGATTCACTCAAGTGGGGGGGAACATTGTAGAGTCTTTGGCAGTGGAGTATGAGAGCCTGCGCATGGAATTGGCAAACCCATGTGATGGAGAGGAGGAAGGAGAGTTTGAGTTTGCGGATGAAGGGTCAGATTCCTAGCTCCGGGGATAATGATCGGGGATAAGGATTCGTAGCTCAATGGCGCTGAGGTCCTCACCTCTTCCTCGCATTATATGCGACACGCCGTGCAATTCAGCAGTGTATCTGATCAATCACTTCCCTCGCCTTTATACAGTTGTTTGCCCTTGTATCCTTCGCAGTCGCAACTGGCAGCGTAGCATCTTACTCCTACTCCTTGGTGCCCTCCATTCGCAGTAGCTCTACCCCTGCCATCCTAGCTCAACAATGGCGCACAGGCTATCTCATTGGCTTTCGTACGGTCCCGCGCCCAATATCTCCTGCTGGCTTAGCTTGGGCGTGTCTCGCCTACGATGGTGTGCTCTACATTCTATCGCCCATGTCCTACTATCTCTCAGACCAGCTAACACCGAGGGTGTGTAGAGCCAAATGGAAGTCCAAGAGCCAAGCCCTTTATCGCAGCAGCAATCCTTCTACCTATCATCATACCCTTCACCCTCACCGTCCAGCGACGCATGAACGCCAAGCTGAACTACACAGCGAATAAGTTGATTGGGAAGGGTGAATTGTCAATTGCGGAGACACATAGCGCGGTGCCCAGCGAGCAGGACATCGGCGAACTGGTCGATGAGTGGGGTAGATAGAAGCTGTGAGGGCGGCGATTACGGGGATGGGGAGGGTGCTGGGTGCTTGGGGCGTGCTGATGGCATGATGTGGGAAAAAGGGATCGGGCAGAGTCTCGGAAAGAGACTTCGATGGAATAATATTAAGAAGCTTAAGAACTTGGAGGGACGGTTAATAAACAGATGAAGTACAAGGGAGAATGGCGAGGAGCGAGACTAGGGAAGACGAGGCAGAAGAGAAGCGCAGGTGCTGGGGACTCGGCCCACAGCTTACGCGAAGGAACATCTCCAGACACTTTGTCTATAGACATCTGCCAGCAACACTCGACATAGATTGCAGACCTGATTCCCATCCCTGAGACTTTCGCCGGTCGAGGTGCGCTGGATGAGGTGCTGCAATGATCACAGTCTCTATCTGGAGTACAACTTAAAAAGCAGCGCCTTGGGGACATTGGTTGTCATCAGCATTTTTATTGAGAGTCTACGAGGAACATCCGGGGGATATTCGGTACCTAAAGCGCTTCGCCAGTCGCTTCTCGTCTTTTGGCCCAGCCCGCCCATCTTGTTGCATCTACCTCATGACAAAGTCTCTACGGTAAACCAGATAGCTCTAAGAGACAGAGATACGCATAAGCTTGTTGTTTTCGTAACGAGATCTAGCAGGCTGAATACAGATCCCTGGATCTGTTGTAGAGCTCTCTTCTTCTTCTTTGGTCCTGTAATTCGGATACACACGTCGTAAAATCAAGATTTGTAGTGGCAGCATCTCGAAACCGGGCTGCAAACACTTTCTTGGTCCGGCTCCACAGCCTTGCCGCGAAATCATTCCCCTGGCCCCGCCAGCGATGTGGAGGCTTGGCACATACAGACACAGAAAGTTTGAGGACACCAAGTCCCTAGTATTCATGAGGTCAAGCGTGTCGAGGAAGCTTTGGTACATTGATCTTGCCTTTGCGGAATCCGTCAGCCTTCTCATATCTTTACCTCTCGACAGCAGACGCAAGCAGGGGTTGGACCACTGGTAGAAGATGTCCGCCGATAATCCACATGATTATGTTGACAGAGAACATGCAAGCATAGACACTGCCACGAAAGAACTTGGGAGGCGTGGATCTTGGTCCCAGGATGAAGATGTTTCGGTCTCGGATATTTTCCATGCTCGAGGCGTTACGTTCACGGTCAAACCTGCGCAAACTATCCAGGCCGAGTCTCCGGAAGAGCGTAGAGAGCGACATGAACAGTCTCAACATAAAGCCCTGCTGGCTCGGCAAGATATGGTGTAGAGGATGTAATGGTATCTCCGCATAACTTTTATGCGTTGACGGTTGATCCATATAATCTCCCAGGGTGCAAATCGACGGTTGATAGAGCCTTTCCGGCTGAGTCGGTCCCCACCTGGACCGTGACTGCCTGCCATTCGCGTTAATTTTCATTGTTGGAAAGTAGTTGGAGTATGAGTGCGTTACCTGCCAAGGGCTATCAGGTCCGTACGACTTAGTGCTCCAATTGACGGCCACGGGGCCGCTTCCAAATACTCGTACGGCGGTCACACCGTACAGGAGGAGGTGCGTGTAAGATATTGGAGGTCGCATCGTGCCAGGGTCAAAAAAGACTTGGGTGGAAATAAGGAAAAAGCCCACGTAATACAGAATGACCCTAGTGGTATAGATGGGAAGAAGAGGAAAGAGGCGCCATGTTTGTTGTATATCGAGGTATACATTGCAAAATTGTGCTCTTGTGAGGCTGAAGTGCAAGCGTTCAACCGGGCTATGGCGGCTCCGATCCTTCGCTTCAATAGGCTTCAAAATATAAGCCCCAAAGGAGTGTTACATAAGTCGCTGACTGGACTCGCACAGCCGCTGTCTCTTGGCAATACTAACCATGATTAGTCGGGCTTGATATCAGGTTTCTTTAGCATAAGCACTCTTATTTGAGCGTAGAAGGACAAGAGGTGACAAAAAGTCAGATGGAGTGGTACGGTACATTCACGGCGGTTGGAGTTCTAGGACACAGTGGTTTCGTAGACTTGAAAATGTCTTGCACAGTCATCTCTAGATGGTCTCTAACTCTAGCACATGTGTAACAAGACACTGCCAATTATCAGAGGATCTTGGCACCAGCTGACATCCGGAAGGAATGCAGATATGGGGAGCCTCTGAGACAAAGCATCGCTGACAGCTGAGCGACTCGGTCCTCAAAAATCTTGCTCCACAAGCCAAGCTCAATCCCAGAGAAATAAAAATAGCCGAACTGGATCATAGGCTATGTACCTCGCCTCTGTCAGCCCTTACTCATAGCACTGCACACTGTATTGGCAGATTGCATGTGGGCATCTGGAGAATGCGGCTCTGGATTGGGTACATGATGTGAAGTTTTACCACGAAGAAAAGACTGAACAGTGCAACTTCAAGGCTTGTGGCCACTGTGCGCAAAATGCCGAGAGACTAATGCGTCACAGCTCGGAAAGTCAGTTCAACGACAACGAAGGTGGGAACGGCTTTGGCGAAGGGAGCAGCGGGGCCAGCATTGTTGTTGGGCCTTACTCGCCTCCTAAGAATACGTTGGTATGATCGCCTATGTGAGGCATATCACGAGCAAGCCTCGATGATTCCCGTAGGGATCCAGG
Organism: Letharia columbiana; assembly: GCF_014066305.1. NCBI lineage: Eukaryota > Fungi > Ascomycota > Lecanoromycetes > Lecanorales > Parmeliaceae > Letharia > Letharia columbiana. The sequence goes on along the minus strand of NW_023501119.1, from coordinate 127,615 downwards.
GTTGAAATTAGCAATCGGAAGTGAGAGTTATTTTCGAGCACGAGAAGCGCTGTCATTCTGTCACGGTCACGGCTGGCTGGCGAACGACTGTTTTCTTGAGAGAAGTCCACACTTCCAATATGACTGATGGTACCTGGCATTTTCTAACGAAGTATGTCTAAAGAAGTATTGAGGCGTTCTGGCAATCACACAGCTCTAGATTATTGCATAGGTTGACTCGCTTCAAGGGACCTAGGACCCAGTACTGTCGGTTCCTCTCCGGTCTCAGCCAGGTTAGGGACGGGTTATGTAGGTAGGATGAGATGCTCGAGAACCGTATTCAACACCCAATAGACTTTTGGACCAGAAGCAAGATCAAGCTGGGCGGTCGAAGCCGAAGATGTTTTCCTGCTACAGGGGACACCGGAGTTTAGCCGTGCACGCTTCCCCAACCTGACCGCGGAAACTCTCCACTCTAAACCCGATACAAGTATGGTAAGCTCGGATGTCAGGATAGCGTCTGAGGACTGAGGCAATGCTCGACCGACTGCTCGATTGCTTGACTCGTACAGGAAGCACTGCTCTCTAGAGGACAAAGACATGAGCGAAACCTTACCCCTCACAAAATGTACGAACTTGCCAATCGCCGCCGCCGCCGACGTCGTACTGGGGCTGCTGAAACGCAAGTTTCACCCATGACTCCGCCATCCTGCGCTCCATATAGGAACTTGCACAGCATGGCTCAGCGCTTATGCCTTTCATAGGATTTCAGCCGCACCTTCCGATTTAGCCCCAATATGTACTTCCTAGTCGCTATGTTGTCTCGTCTTCTGCCATCATCTGCCGCCAGCAGGCAGCACCATGGACGGCGGTCTTGAGGTCGATGGACGCAACAACCTGCCCATTCCATGCCAGAAGCATGGCGAGGATTATAAATACTACAATGGAGGAGAGCAGCATGATCAGCCATCGTACGAACCATACTCGACGGAACCACTCGCGAAGAGCAAACGCTTATGCGGGCTACGGCCCCCGACATTCTTCCTCAGCATCGCATTGGCCGTATCCGTTGTGCTCGCAGTCGTTGCAGCCGGTGTAGCGGGTTCATTGGCTGCAAAGAGAGGGGACACCAGGTACGTACCGCGTACTGCATACTCAGAACGAGCAAGAGACTGATTGCATCACTTACAGGACTGTCGCCCAATCCAATTCATCCTCCTCCATACCAGCCTCCAATGCCTCCTGCCCCTCTTTCAACGACACCTCTACCCTCCCCACCTACTCCTACCACATCAATGACTCCCCATTCCAACCGACCTCCAATTGCACTTCCCTTGGCTCCACCTACACCTCCCTCTTCACCAGCGCCAGCTTCAAGCTCCAATGCGGCCTCGACCTACCTAGCAACGATCTCTACAGTGTCTTCGTCTACTACTTCACCGACTGCTTGGAAGCATGCGCAGCCGTCGCCAGGTATCCTGGGCTGAATCAGACTTGCTATGGCGTTGCCTTCGATACCAATTATGACGTGACACCGGAAGGCCAGTATGGGAATTGTTTTTTGAAGGATTCGCCAGATACCACCGCGAAAGCGGCCAATGTGAATTTCACGTCTAGTGCAGTGCTGGTGGGCAGTTAACCACACGGGATGGAGATGTCATGATATGGTCCATGGTGCCTGCGTTGCCCGGGAACAGAGGGAGAGATGATATCTATACATGTGTGGGCATGAACTTCGAATTGTACATGTATCGGGATGAAGTGCGAGCTTGCATCTAAGGTATCGGAGCCTAGCTAGTGGCATTTTGGGAGAGGGTCTAGGTTGCCTAGAAGAGACGTGTTGAGGTCATGTATGTCCGCATTGAGTTGCAATTCGAGCTTGCAGCGAAAGTTGGTAGTCAATTAACAACAAATAGATGGAACGAGCGGCGTATGCACGGAAGATCCTATACCATTTCTTTTCAACGGGGCTGCTGTTCAGCTCCAAAAGCTTTCTTGCAGACAGTGACTGCACAAGAGCACATCACATGAACGACATCTTCGATCCGGCTACTTTGGCATCATTCCGGGCATTCTACGAAACTGGGAGTGCAATTTTCACTTGAAACCCACTCCATACCTCTTCAAAACGCCAAAGACACAAGTACAGATCTTTAGCAGGCAACATTACTTTTGAAGCTCGAGCAGAAGAAGGTCTGCTACGTGTCCCATCGCATCAGCTGATGTCTACAACCTCGGCAGCCCGCACACCGCACTGCTGGTTCTCTCGAGGTTGTCCTGCCGAGGTTGTTTCCTTCTGCCATCTTCCATATTCCGAACACTCATTTGCTCTCCTCGTGCCCGGCTGGAGTCCTGTATACCATATTGCGGGGGGGACAGACTCTTGGATGGACAACGCATGTGCAACCCAGTGATTCTGTCGGATTCACGTCATGAGACCTTTGCCTTGAATGTTGCAACGGACATTAATACCTGCCAATCTCGTTGCCTGTAGCCAGCAAACATGGACTCAGCAGTCATTCTATCCTGTCATCACCACGTGTAGCAATACATCATGTCATCGAGCAACAATCCAAATACGAAGGAACTAGACAACCCAAGGATCTCACAGGAAATTGAACTTTGAGAATCCACCTCCTTAAGGCCGGCAAGATAGTGGCGAGTAACCCACTCCAAACTCATATCTCAGTACATCAACTCAGGTCGACCAACTAACACCAGTCAATCAAAAAAACAGCAGGAAATAGGATGCCTAATAGAGCACCATCAAGAAGATCACACTTCGAAAAGAATGAATGTCGTAGCACAGGTTCGAAAGCTATTCAGACAGGCTGCAGACGAGGTGGCGAGTTTTGACGACAGGGTGCCAAAAGCTGGACATGAAGCATGACAAAGAAGCTGAAGGCAAGAAAACCACCGCGATTGTGCCGCAAAGGGGTGTGAAGGATGTATGACCAATCGTGCCAAGGGAGAGATACGCGGGGCGACGCACGGTGGTGATTTGACGATGGGAAACTCGAACCTCATACGGAGCTAGTATCAGTATTCAAAGGTTGGTCATTGGGGTGCTGGGCGCTCATTAGGAAATCCAGTATCTCGGGGCAATCGAGCAATCCCATCCCATGAAGATTGTTCCGGTATCCATCAGCTCCTCCTGGCAAATTTTGACTCCGACATGCCATCCTTGGCGATTCTGCCTACACACCAGCTTCTCCCGCTTTTTCCCCATCCGGGGTTCTGCAAGACTCCAATCGAAGAATCCAGTCATTGAAAGCAACACATCTCATTGTTCAGCGCCACCAGCTGACCTCTTACAAAAATCTCCCATCTCGCCACAAGCGAATCCGAACGCTATGATCTGCCCGCCTTTAGCGACTACATCTGCGAAGCCACAGCCTTTAGCATCATAAGAGCCCGAGACGTCCTTCGAAGCGGTCATTTTCTTGAACACAGAAGATGCAGGCGGCCCAAAAACCCTCAAACACCAAATCTGTGTCATCTTTTTGTCTGCGGGCGTCGGTAGCGCGGACAGATTCCTAGCTAAAAGCGGCTTACAAGGCGATTCCCGACCCATACATCTGCACTACGAGCTTTCATGCAGATAGTGGGAAGAGGACTGTGCGAGGGAGCTTTCTTGTTGAGGAATGAATGACAGGCGAGTGGGTTAAAAAGGGCAAAGTGATTCGGTCGGTTGAGTGAGACTGTCCGTGCAGTTGCGAAAGACTGGATAAGGAGATATGGGTGATAGTATTGGCTGAAGTTTGAAGGCTAATCAACAAAAGTATTAGGGTTCGGTGCTATTTACCTCGAGTAAGGTACGCAGATATTCGGGTCTCTTCTAATCACCGGCGTCCAAGGTCTCGAACATGGGCCCAGGCGAACATTGGCGGGCCTATGAGGCTATGAGGCTATCAATCATTTCCAAGCTCTCCTCCCCGTGTCCCCGTTGCTGCATAGCGGTAGGAACACCCCACTCCCTTTGATATCCGGCTAGGTAGATTGGCCAACACACACCGCCATATTTCGTCATGCCCTAACCTATGTCGGCCCGGAAATCACGCTAGCCTTTATGCGGCTAAAAGTTCCAATAGGAATTTGTACTCATATGGCCAGGTACACCCTACACGCAATTCCTCAAACAAATCCCTCAATGGCCCTGATTATGTGCCCCCATATGATTCATATCCATGGTTCTATCGAAAGGATCGACTCGCCACAGACTGAAGCTCACTCTCGTCCAGACCTTCTTTCTTTCGGAGTTTATAGACTCTAACACATTTCTTGCCATACCTTGAACCCTCTCGAACAGCATCGAAACATGCTCTGAAGAGCCACCGCTTCACACGCCATGGATGGTGCGAAAGAGTCCCGGCCCTCTCTGAGGAAGATCCGCTCCTCCAAGGCGTTCATATTCACAGTCATCAATTTAGCCGTCTTCAGTCTGTAAAAGTCTAGGCTAAAAGTCTTGCCCAATGCGAGATCACTGACTCCAAGCGCTTCAGCGGACGCCTACCTGTATGCTCTGATCATCCCCGTCCTGCCATTCGCTCTGGTCGAAAGGGTACAACTCCACCAGGACGACGTACAACGATGGATCGGTATTTTACTTGCAGCGTACGGAGGCGGTCTTCTCGTGGGATCCCGTGAGTCTTTCAGTTCCTTAGCTCTCATATCAGATACTTGGTTCTATTCCGTGCTCATAATGATGCTCCAAAGCAATCGCTGCATGGTTCGCGGATCGAGGTGAATCCCGTCAAGGCCCCTACCTCTGGGGCCTGATTGCCTTGGCGGCGTCCACGGTGGCCTTTTCGTTGGGACAATCGACGTCAGTGCTCTTGGTGGGAAGACTGGTTCAGGGAGCCTCTTCGGCTATTGTGCATACCGTGGGAACGGCCATCCTGGCCGATACTGTCGGCCAAGCGGGAGTCGGACCCGCCATGGGTTTTATCGGGATGAGTATCGCCCTTGGGGTGTTGGTCGGTCCCGTAGTTGGAGGTGTATTGTATCACAGCTACGGATATCTCGCCGTGTTTGTTTCCGGCTACGCGGTACGTATCTTGCCCTAGTCGTAGTCTCAAGTTGGCTCAATCTCCAGGATATCTCGACGTCTCATTCCGTTCTCAAACAAAAATCCACTAATCGAGTCCGCACAGCTTGTTGCGCTAGACTTCCTCCTACGCATACTCATGCTGCCAAGCCCAAGGAAGGTCAACATTCAAGCAGACGCAACATACGGGACGTTTTCCCACGACCGGGACAACGCCGAAACCCCACCAGATGAAACGCAGCCCCGAGCGAGTCGCTCATCAAGACCTCCACCCACATCCTCCACAAACCCATCACCACCTCCGACCCCCAAAGAAATACCCCCCACGCACCGCCACCCAATGCTAACCCTCCTGACCACGCCCCGCATGCTCGCCGCCATCCTCGCCGACTTCATGCAAAGCGTCGTCCTCACCGGCCTCGAAACCATCCTGCCCCTCCGCATCAAGCTCCTCTTCCACTACAACTCCAAGCAGGTAGCCCTCGTCTTCCTCGTCCTGACCATCCCCTCCTTCTCCGCGCCCGCCGTCGGCCTCCTCAGCGACCGAGCCGGCGCCAAACCCATCGTCACCCTCGGCTTCACCGCCCTCGGCCCCTTGCTCGGCCTCCTCCGCCTCGTGACGCACGACTCCGGGGCCCAGGTCGCGCTCCTGTGCGCGCTGCTGCTGCTGATCGGGGTGGCGCTGAGCGCGCTGGCGACGCCCGCGTTCGCGGAGGCCATGTACGTCGTTGATGACGCGGCGGCGGCGCGGCCGGGGGTGTTTGGGCCCAAGGGGGCGTACGCGCAGGCGTTTGGGCTGATGACGGTGGCGTATGCGGCGGGGTCGCTGGTGGGGCCGTTCGTGGGCGGGTTGATGGCGGAGCGGGTGGGGTGGGACAGGGTGACGCTTGCGAGCGGGGTGCTCTGCGGGTTGTGCGCGTTGCCGTGTCTGTATGCTACTGGGGGGAGGCGGCGGGCGGTATCGTCGGTGGGAGGGCAGGATTCGGGGTCTGGAATGAGTGGGTGATTAGAAAGAAGGCTTAGACGCCAAAGTCAGGTCGTTTGACGATGATGATGATGATGAAAAGGATGAATATGATGATATATAATTGAATACTCATCGGTATTCCAAAAGTCAACTGTGCATCCCCTATCCTTATTGGTACGCTACAATCCTCATATCATAATAACATCTCATGCCCTGCACCTACCTACCCGCCCGCATCGCTGCACATCAACTCCGTCCAATATCCCCCCAGTGACCGTATACTCCACTGTCCAGCTAACACCCACCCGACTGATTCCCAGAATCCAGCATCCGCGGAACCATCTCGTCCGCAAGTGTGTTTAGAACTGAAGGACTCGATCGAGCGCGCAGAAGAGAGCTGAAGCGGCGCAAATATGCGATGTAGAGGCAGGCCGCCTAAAACCATGAAAAAGAACCACAATTCCCAAGTCCGAGAATTGGTGACGTGTTTAATAGGAAGAGGGTGAGCTCGGAAGTGCAGCCGGAGCTGTTTTGATATTGCAGCAATAGTTGGGCGTGGGTAGCGATTTTAGTTACGGGGCTATGTGAAATGTGTACTACAGCAGACTGTGATGAGATCTCCACTCCGATAAGCGTGACAAAGCGGCGACGGCGCGAGGATTACGATGATATATGAGAGAGGACTCCGCACGTCCTACACCTATTCCACCACCGAGCTCATAGCTTAGTGTTCCTTTGTGCCTGTATCATCGCATCGAGGGAGCGTATCCCCACGATGCCCTTCCGATCCTGAACCTGCACCGAGTCGATATGTTTACAGCGCTCGATCCTGTCCTGCGTGATGATGTAAGCTTGCGGCAAGTCGCCATCCGTAACGAGTCTGTTCTGGACATCGTCAAGAGCGACACCAGCTTCCTGCGCCAAGAGCATTTCCACAACGGCCTTGCCGCACAGCGTACCGTTGGGCATGCCGTGGCCTGTGAAGGTTTCGTCAATTATATATATGACTTGGCAGTCACTGGAGGGGATTTCACGTACCAGAGTAGCCACCAGCAAGCCAGACACCTGGCCTGCTGGGGACGGCGCCAACCCACGGGTGGTGGTCTTTCGAAGTACCCCAAATGCCAGACCACTGATGCGTCGTTTTCAGCTCTTTCAAGCCGCCAGTATCGCCCCCCAGAATAAGCAATTTCAACAGTGCCGCCCTCAGATAGCTCGCCGAACCTTCGTCCAAGACAGAATCATCCGTCTCACCGATCATGTTCAGCTTCTTTCCGACATAACCACCACCAAACATCAGATGGCCGGCCGGATTCGGCACGCCGGAGAAGGGCCGCTGATTCAGGTAGTCATCGTGGATGGGGTTCCCACCAAGCGCGCCGACGAAACCGTAGGAGTCCTCGAGGGGCTTTGACTTGGCGGGAGGAAGGAGGGCCGTCATAACTCCGCGCTCGGGCACTATGAGGTCTGCGAATTCCGGGAGGAGATGCGACGTGTATGCATTTGTGGCTAAGATGACATGGCGCGCTTTGATGGTACCGCGGGGTGTATGCAAGATGTGCCTTGGCCCAGTCGGCGCGGGGCCTTCAGGATCATCCGCGCACGGTTCAATCTTTGTGACTGGCGTCTTCGTCTGCAGATTCAAGTGACCCTCTTTGATAAGATCTTCGAGGATAAATGCGATAAGCTTGTACGGCCAAAGACTACCGGCACATGCGGATAGGGTTGCGCCCGGCGCGCCATTCACCCTGTGTCTCCGCAATGACTCCTCGTCATCAATGACCGTGACCTCCTTGCCCAATTCGGGAGCATGCCGTTTCAAATCTCTCACGTCATCCGCAGCTGCCTTTGCTAACGGTTCGGTCCAAAAGGTCCTGCAACCTGTCAACGAGCGCCACTCACACGGAACGTTGTGCTTTTTGATGTAAGACTTGACAGCGTTATAGTTGCGAAGTTCGAACGCGGCGACATCGGGGGTGGAGTCGAATAGGAGGGGCTGGCAGTGACCTCCATTCTACAGATACGGCAGTGACGTTGTTAGAGCTGTAGGGAGACACCGAGAGAGAGATGGAGAGAGTGTGTGGTTCATCATACTCTACCCGTCGCACACCAGCATGCCTCTCGCGCATCAAGCATTACAACTCTCAATCTTTTAGCTCTTGCATCTTCGGCCAAGAACCTGGCAGCAGATGCTCCAGTGATACCTGAACCAACAATGACAATGTCCGCCTCCGTGGGAATATCTGGCGTTGTTCGGTGGCCGAGAAGGAAGTGGGAAGGCTCACTGTGCCAGAACGAGGCCGTCGAGTCTTGAGTGGGCAGGCTGGCCATGACTTCACGTTATGGTGTCTCTATTCGCAATGCTGATAGACCTTCCGCTCCTGTGCTTCTCGTTTGGGCTGGAAGGATAGCGAGTTGGGTAATTATTTATTCCTCTTGGACATGAGTCTTTCTCATCCAGCATCATTGCATTCTCCTGTTGTATCAGCCAAATACAATGAAGGTTGTATAATACCGAGGTTTGATTGCAGGAGCATCCTGGCTATAGGACATGCAGTCAGCATTTAGCGTGTGCGTGAATCTTGCAAAAGCTTGGCATCGTCATTTGTCCACCCACCACCAATAAAACGATGCATGAAATTTCAGCAAATATGAGAGATATAGGGTAGTAAGCCATCAATATAATAGAGAGATCTAATAGTTTTACTAAAAGGATTTATTGAAAGAGAATTAGTATTATATATTATAGCTAAAAGTCTTATTATTAAATTTATTAAAGAATCTTTAAGAAAGCCTAGCTCGCTTTTAATATTACCAATTGTGAATATATGAATATATGAGTACAATATTATAAGTTAATTGAAGCCTTTTTGAAATAAGTTATTACACTTTGAAATACTCTTTAGACGAAGCTATCATATATGATTAGGCTACGAAACTGTTATCTATCTGGCCATTGATAAATACTTCGGAAATGGTTGCTAAACTTCTCTAATTGCGATTGACAATACCATTTAGTAATCGTGCCACGCAGTCAGCTCGCTCACGTTCGCAAACGCTTCTCTACCAGTCGTAAATATAAATATTGCCATAGTCTTTCTTTCAGTGCCTCCTTCTAACACGTCTTTTAACATATTACAGCTACTAAGCCGCCTACTACGCCGCACGCGCCCGGCAAGACGTCTATAGACAATCATCCTATAGCACACCCAGATCCACATCCATCACGTTCACCTCCACTCTTCTTCTTCCACTACCTCCTGTTTCAATGGGTCTTGTAGAAGCTGCCCCTGACGAGGTTGCCAATGAAGCCTCCTCGGCCGACCTGGAACAGATTCGAAAATGGAACCAATTCGTTCCTCCAGCAATCGAAGCCTGTGTCCACCACTTGATTGAGGAAAAGGTCCGCGACCAGCCTAATGCTGAAGCGGTCCGCTCAAGAGAGGGTGCACTAACCTATGGGGATTTGGACTCCTATGCAAACGGACTTGCAAGTCATCTAGTCCATCATGGCATCAAGCCAGAGGACATCATCCCAGTATGCTTCGAAAAGTCTATGTGGACCGTCGTTGCCATGCTTGCGGTCTTGAAAGCTGGCGCGGCTTTCGTGCCCATTCCCTGTTCCCCTGTGCAGAGGGTCAAGACCATCCTCTCCCTGATCAGGCCCTCCGTCATCCTCACATCCACTCAGCAAGCGGCAGTATTTGCTAATATGAGCGAACATGTTATTGTAGTAGGGCAAACTTGCTGTGACGAGATTGGGGCGGCCAAACGTGAGCCTCTCCGGGTGGATGTGAGGCCAAATAATCTGGCTTATATCCTTTTTACATCTGGTAGCACAGGCATTCCGAAGGTGAGTTGATGAAACTTCTCCTTACAAACGATGTGCGGTCAAGAGCCTCGCTGACAGGATGGGCTATCTTATAATAAATTTATTAATTTATAATTCTACTATTACGATTAATACTCGTAAATAGTAAGATTATATATAAAATAACGTATATATAAATAGATATATAGATAGATAATTAGATATATTTAATATTAGAATAATTAAGATCTTTTTAGATATATAAATGATTTAAAAAAGATCTCTTAGCGCTAGAAAACTCTTAAAATCTAAGACGTCGTTTAAAGAGAGTAAAGGTCTTAAGAAGAACTTCTAATAATATCTATTATAGTAAGTAGTAGAGATTAATAGTACTAGCGCGAACGGGCTAAAAGATACTAATATCGTAGTAATACTTTAAGTATATAAACTAAATAAGTAATAATATATAGACGATAGAAATCTAACTTTTAACGATCTAGTAATTAAATCTCATTATTACTAAGGTCGGCGTTATATACTAATATTATAACCTCTCTATAAAAGAAGTAGCTTAAATAATAGCTCTTAATATTAAGTAATATTAGTATCTCGCGAAGATTATTAATAACGATTTCTTTAGTAAAGAAGAAGCCTCTTAATTAAAATAGCGATATATTAAATAAAGTCTTTCTATTTAAAGAGATAACGTAAGACTTTAACTATATATACGTTATCGTCTAATATAACTATCGTAAATATAATTTCACGACGAAATAGATTTATTTTAGACGCTAAAAGCGTAAGTTTTAGATAATTATCGAATAGTCTTATCGAGCGACGTATAAGAAACTATTCGCCGAAGTTCTTCTATTAAAGATCTCGCTTATTATAAATAAACTTATTTACGCGTAGAAATACCGCGAAGACGAGATAAAAGAAGATATATAGAGTCGCCTTAGTATAAATTAACTTATCGAAATAAGAAAGAATTTAAAGTAATAGATTCTTAGTAATTAAACGCCTTTCTTTTATATTAACTTCGCTATAAAGATATCGATTATTTATAATAATACGTTATAACTAAGAGTAATAAAATACTAAGAGATTATCGAATCTTATATTTATATAGACTAATCTAAGGCTAATAAGATATATCTTTATAGACTTCGATTTAACGCGGCGAGTACTTAGATTAATAATTTAGCTCGTAAGAGTATTTATAGTTATTAAGAAAAGAGATTAAATCTCTATAAATGCGTAATAGATCGTATAAGATCTTACTAAAGTTATATATATCTTTTTAATTTTAATAGTAAGCCTTTATTAGAGAAGTCGTATGGTCTCTTAAGATAGTATAATCTAATTATATTAATATTCTAATAAATCCCGCCCTATTTTAGCGGAGATATAAGACCTTTTAGCTATAGATATATGTTAGCGATTTTTTAATATTAAAAATATAATAGATTATTAACTAGCTAGTTAACCTTCGTAGATATCTAAATAGATATTATTATAATATTGTAAGTAGCTATTAATATAGCTATATCGCGTAATAAGATTATAGCTAACTCGTATATAAAGGATTTATATAATTTATTAACGTATATATTATTATCGTAGTAGAGAATTAAGCGAGATTCTCGTAACTAATATAGTTATAGCTTTATCGCGTAATAAACGACCTTTATTTCTTTAAATTATATATCTTTAAAATAATAATATATAACTATTTTAATACTAAAAACGTCTTTAAGTTAAATCGATTAAATATAATCGAGATAGTCGAGAATATAGCCTTCTATATCGAATTTTCTAGATATATCGATTTATATATATTATATAACTCGACTATCGACGTAATATATTAAGGCGACGCTATTCTAGTACTTTAAAAAGATATTTTACTATAGTAAGTCTACTCTTATATCGTCTATAATTCATATAATTATTATAGACCTTTAAAGGATATTAAAAAGTCGTCTTAAGAATACTCTTTCTAAAATTACGACTTTAATAGCGAAAGAGAGAAAGTTAATCGCTAACTCGAGCTTCTAATATAAGATAATTACTCTTTTTAGAAGGTTTTTAACTATAATTCTCGCTTTAGCTAGCTTATTCGAGAGAAATCTCGCCTATATATAAATACTATCGAATTCGATTTCTAGAAACTCGACTATAAAATCTATAATATTCTTTATATAATTAATTTAAAGATCTAATTCGCTATATAGCTAGTTAAATTATTAGATATATATAATTACGTTATTATCTAATAAAAGAATTATAAAGAAATCGTTTAGATAGTAAAGTATTACTTTCTATAGAAGAATCGCGATTAAAATTTAAATAAAGATCTTTATAAAGAGATTAAATAGAAATAATAATATACGTAGTTCGAATAATAGATATTATTCTTTTTAATAGCGTTTATCGTAATTAAAATTAAGTAGTTATTAATTCGATATAGCGACGAATATATATCTGAAAGCGTCTTTAAGATCTCTTTTAACGAATTAGATTCTTAAGCCTTTCTATAATAATATTACTACTACGTTATCATATATAATATATTTTAATACGCTCTACTTCGTCTAAATATCGTTATTAACTAAATAGTCGTATAGAAATAAGAGATTATAAATTCGTCTTTAATCTTTATTATATTTCGATATTAAATCGAGTAGCGAATAGACGTAATAGAGTTTATATTAAGAGTTAACCTCGATTAGACGATATTATTAAAGCTATTTTTAAAGATTTATCGATAGTATTTAGAATATTTAACGTATTAATAGATAATTTTAATTATAATAAACTAAGATATAGTCTCGAAAATCTATCTTAGCGTCTTTTCGAAGAATAGTTAAAATAGTCTTAGTAAATATTAGATTTAAGTAATCGTTTAATTATTTAAATTAATTATTAACTATTAACGATCTCTAATAAAGTAAATTCGAGTTTAGTAGATTATATAGCGCGTATAAGAACTTCTTAGATATATACTATAGCGACTATAGTATCTATAAGTATTCTAAGAATTATTCTATCTTAATAATATAATTATCTAATAATAAATAATTAAAGCTACTTATAGCTAGATTTAAGACCTTAAGGTACTTATCTATTAAATAATTTTACTAATAGATTATATAGATATATAAATAGATATAGCGCTCGCGAAAATAGCTACCTCTATTAAAATTCTTATAAATTTTAATTTCTTTAATAATAATAGGCTTACTAAGGCTAGACATAGCGATATTTAACTTACTATTACTTATATAAGTTTCTTTAAATATAAGAAAATCTCTATAGCTCTAATCGTTCGCTTTTTAAATCTTAAAATTATCTTAATTATTCTAAATATATATAGTAATAAAGACGAGATAATAAGCGAGAATAAAGTTAAATCTATAGATAATAAATAGCCGTAGTAAGCGAATAGTATACGTATATAAAGTTTTATTTAAGTCTTTCTTTACGCTAACGTATATAAAGCGACTAGCGACTATCGAGTATATATAAAAATAATATATTATATAATTATAGTTATTAATATTCTTATTCTTCTTAATCGAGATAGTATATATATAGACTAGTTTAGCGAAATTTTTAGTCTTAAAGATCTTAAAGAAGATTTATTTAAAGTACTTAATATTTATACTTTGAAATCTTTTAGTAATACTAAGAAAGGGCTTCTTATCTTTCATATAACGAAAGGGGATTTCTCTTCTTTTCTTCTAATTCGACTTAGAGTCAAATAAGTTCGAATTTAATATATTCGAGTAACGATAATAATAACTACGACTATAATGGCGATAATAGCGATATAACTTATAAATCCGACTCTTATAAGAATAGCGATTATTTCGCTTCTCTTAAACCTTAAATAGCTAAGCTATTAATTCTTAAAGATCTACTTTAATAATAAGTAAAGGCGTTTTATTTATCTAATTTAAGCTTATAATACTCGATAATATTAGTATATATAAGAATATTCTTACGAGAGGGAGAGTATTTTAGCCTTAATAGTCTTAAGAGTCTTTTTAGTCTTAAGGGCCTTATTAGCCTTATTAACTACGTTAAAGATCTTTTTAATAATCTTAAAAACGAAGTTAATATATTTAACCGCTTTTTTAAATCTAATAATAGCGGCGGAGACTATTACGAAGTATATAAGAGTATAAAATATATTTATAATAGTTAAATAATACTTTCGAAGGTTTATTTATAAATCTATTATTTCTAGATATATTTTAATATAATAATCTTATTTATATTGAAAAGGAGGATTATTTAAGAGTCTATAATAATAATAACGATATCGTCCTTAAGAGAGAATTAATAAATACACTTTATAAGTTAAGACTTATATTATTTAAAGCTATAATAACTAAAGAGATCGCTATGGCCGCGATTATTAAGAAAGCTAACTATCGAAAGATAATAGCTATTAAATAGCATTAAGCATTAAATTATTTAAATTTCGATAATGTTACTAGGCTATCGACTATGATAGAGGAAATAAAAATCATAAACAATATCAAAAGACAGTTTTATGAGCTATGCACCTATGGGAAATAGAAGAAGACTCTAGGTTATAAATTAATGACTAATATAGAAAATGCTTTTGATAGCATCCACACAGACCTCTTTGATAGCGAATTAACATTATTCCGCTTTAAAGGAGGCTACTACTATTGCTTTACTAAGACGCTTACAGCGAATTAAGAATAAATCAAAGAACTATTATATTATTTAAGACGATAAATAGACTAACTTCGATGTCGTAAAGAAGATTATTATTAAATTAACACGTAGGCTATATCACTTATATTCAATGCTAAGCCTTATACTTATAAAGAAATAATTAATAAATTTAAAGTATCCTAATAAATAATCGCTATATAGAAATAATAAAATTTACTATAGAAGATAAAGATATAAAAGCTAGTATTAAGATTAGTATATCGTATTATCTTTAAGAGAAGATAAGTTTATAAGAAGAAGCTAAGAGTAGATAATGAAATTCTACGCTATAAAGTTAAATACATTATCAAGAGTTTTTTTTAATAAGAAGATATCGACTATAACGAAATCTTTTTAAATATTATTAAGTTAATTATATAAAAGATTCTCTTAGCTCTAGCTATATACTATAATTAGAAAGTAAATCTAATCGATATTATAATAGTATTTCTATATATAGAACTTAAGTATAAGATTTATATAAAATAGCTAGAAGGCTTTATCGAATTAGATTAAGATCGAGTTTATTTACTATTTAGAATATTATATAAATTAAAATAGTCTAATTATAAATAGTATAAGTAAAGGCCCATGAATTAAATTCATGGAGTTGGATTTTTCTAAGTTAAATGAAATTTTAGCCCTAGCCCTAAGTTAAATCGAACTCTAATTGCTAGCTGTCGTCTTTTGACCTACTTTCACTATTATAAAATTGATTTAATCTATATAGTATATAGGTATATATGTGTGAAGAGAGGCGCGCTAAGGCCTAATTAGAAAGGTATATTAAGTGTAGAGGATTGAAATAGAGAAAGGCTATGTTCTTATAATAAGAAGTATCGAAATATTGGAAAGAAATAGAGATAATATACTAATTAGTGGTGTGAATCCCATATTATCTCCTGCCGTAGTGAAATCTTTCGAATAATAAAATAGCTGTTAGAGTAAGACATCGAACGATTTCAATTCGTTTAAATATATATCGTTCGATGTTTCTTCTGCAGAAGCCTAATTGGCTATAATTGTTGTAGTAGATCCTCCTCTTATAACGTTATTGTAGTTCCTCCTCTTACTCCTTAAAGTGAGTGGGGATGATAAGCTAAGTTGCAGTGGTGTTCTCCGCTTGCTAAGTGATAATTTGATGTGGAATCGTGGAGAGCATATAACGTGGGATCTTGGAGAGCTGAGCTATGTTTTTAACGATGATAGCTTTGTTACCGCTTGGTTTCTCCGCAGTGTTCTCCGCATTTGCCTATTATAGTTTTTCTCTTGCTCCTCCTCTTGTAGAGTATCAGACTAAATAGCTAGCTGAGTAGTTGACTGAGTAAATAACTAATATAACGTGGGATCTTAGAGAGCTGAGCCGTGTTCTTGACGATGGTGGCCTTATTACCGCTTGGTTTCTCCGTAGTATTCTCCGTAGTGTTCTCCGCAGTGTTCTCCCGCATTTGCCTGTTGTAGTTTCTCCTCTTGCTTCTTAATGCAGTAGGGATGATAAGCCAAGTTGCAGTGGTGTTCTCCGTCTGGAGATGATGATTTGATATGAAATCGTGGAGAGCATATGACGTGGGATCTTGGAGAGCTGAGCCGTGTTCTTGACGATGGTGGCTTTGTTACCGCTTGGTTTCTCCGTAGTATTCTCCATAGTGTTCTCCGTAGTGGTTCTCCATATTTGCCTATTGTAGTTCCTCCTCTTACTTCTTAATATAGTGGAGATGATAGGCTATTGTAGTGGTGTTCTCCGCTTACTAAGTAATGATTTGATATAGAATCGTAACACTAAGTAAGATATTAGAGGATAAAAACGTTATAAATATTATTACCATCGCTAGAAGAATTTTACTATTTCTAGAAGCTTCTTCTTTATTAGTTATAAATAGTAAAACGATAATAAATATATCTAGAGAAGACTCTAAGACCACAGCCTAAAATCCGTCTATAGACCTAGAAAATTCTAAAGCTAACTTTATTTCGAAATTTATTTAAATTAAGTAATTAGAAGAATATTATTTCTAATATATTAAATTTTCTTATATCTAATTTATTAAAACGCTTAGAGCGTATTAAGAATAAATTAAAAAATTATAATACTATTTAAAATAATAAATAAATTAATTTCGATATTTTAAAGAAGGAATTTATTAAATTAGTACGGGCTATATCGCTTATACTCGATACTAAGTCTTATATTTATAAAGAAGTAATTAACGGCTCTAAAGTATTTTAATAAATAATCGCTATATAAAAGTAATAAAACTTATTATAAAAAATAAAGATATAAAAGCTAGTATTAAAATTAATATATTATACTATTCTTAAGAAAAGATAGATTTATAAGAAGAAGCTAGAGGTAAATAACGAAATTCTACGCTATAAGATTAGATATATTATTAAAGACTTTCTTTAATAAGAAGATATCGACTATAATAAAACCTTTTTAGATATTATTAAGCTAATTATATAAAAGATTCTCTTAGTCTTAGCTATATACTACGACTAGAAAGTAGATTTAGTTAATATTATAATAGTATTTCTATATATAAAACTTAAGTATAAGATCTATATAAAATAGTTAAAAGGCTTTATCGAATTAGATTAAGATCGAGTTTATTTATTACTTAGAGTATTATACGAGCTAAAATAGTCTAGTCGTAAGTAATACGAGACGCTAATAGAGTTTCTATTTAAAATTGAATTTATATACTTATAATTCGACTTATATCTATTTCTCTATTAATTAAACGAAGAAATTATCTTTCTAGCCGTCTATATTAATAATATTAAAATCATTAATAATTAATTATTAATTGACTAGACTAAGAGACTTTTATACGAATAATTTAATATCGTAAATCTCGATTTATATATATATTATCTAGGTATAAAGATCGAAAGAAATCGCTTAATAAAAATATTTAAAATAAGTTAATCTATATTTATTAATAAGATTCTCATAATCTATAATATAAAAAAGTATTATATCTTATCTATCTTAATAGAATTAAATGTAAATAACTATCTTATCTCTATATCTAATATATATATAACTAATCTAGCGAACGTTATCGTATTTAAGAGTAGCTTAAAGAAAATTAATTATCTAATTACTTAGATATAATCGAATTTAGTATTTACTATTAATAAACTAGCTATATTCTCTTTTAATTTAAACTATTAATATTAGTAAGTATATAAAAAGATATTATAATACTTAGCTAAGACTAGAATACGTAAAATAGTCTTTAAGATTATAAAAATAGTAATACTATAACTATTCGACTATTTAGATATTAATTAAGTCGATAAGATATCTATAATATAATTAACGACTAGAATAATTATAATATTAAATAATAGATTAATTAATTAAAGATTTATTAAGTAGAAGACTATAGTATAATTAATATATAAGATTAAATATATAGCTACTTCTAATGCTATTTAGAATATAATATAGATATACTATATTCTATTAGAGCTTAGATAATAGCTAAATAAATTATCTATACAATGCCACACCTTGACTCTTCTAAGATTGACAGGGCAGGACTCCGCCAGATATTCATAACGTCCTTTTCTCCGCCAACCAAAGGTGTGATTGCAGACCGTGCTTATGAGTCGCAACATCCACCAATGACAGATACGGAGGAACGGCTTCAACAAATCTGGACAGAAGCGTTCAGAATGGCACCATCTCGCATAGGCCTCGAGGACCACTTCTTCCAACTTGGCGGTGATTCTGTAACTGCAATCCGCCTGGTAGCGATTGCTCGCCGTGCAGGGCTTTTCCTGACCGTGCATATGCTTTTCGAACACCCCACAATTGCCGAACTCGCTGCTGCAGTCCAGCCGAGTGTCAGCGCAGTTCAAAAGGAATGGATGCCTGAACCCTATACTCTACTCCAAGAGGAAGTTTCTTCGATCATGGATCTCCAAACAGAAGCAGCCACACAATGTAGCGTCACCCTCGACGTGATCCAAGACATCTACCCCCTACCGCAACAAAATGAAACATACATGACCGCTCCCGAACTCAGAGCCGCGATAACATTCCCCCTCCCACCAGGAACTGATCTGGAACGATATCTGGACTGCTGGAAACGCATCATCACATCGCATGATATACTGCGTACTCGCGTAATTAAAACGGCAGTGGGCATGTACTCCGTCGTCACGACCGCAACTCCTAACATCCGGACAGCCACAGACCTTGACGCTTTCATCGTAGAAGAAAAGAAAGCTATCGTCGGTTTCGGAAATGCGCTGAGCGCATATTGTCTCATCAAAGACCCCAACGATGAACACAAGACATGTTTCGTCTGGACAGCCCATCACATAATCTACGACGGATGGTCCCTCGGCTTGATCAACGCGAAGCTACGCCGCGCCTATACCGACTCCAACTTCACTATCGCAGAGGAGCCTAACCCGAAACAGCTCGTTCAACATTTCCAAACCCTCGACCGCACAGCCATATACGACTATTGGCGCTCTCACTACGCCGGCGTCACATTCAAGCCTCTATTCCAATCACCAAATGGACGGTACTGGGAAGCAGACCAGAAGTTACCTCTCCGGATCAACTTCGCCTCAACCGGCGCAGCCAAAGGCTCAGCATTCACCATCCCAGATATAATCTCGGTGGCGTGGGTACTCGCGCTATCACGGCATTTCGAAGCGGCTGACATAGCTCTCGGGATCATGCGCTCAGGTCGCACCCTCCCAGTTGAAGGTATCGAGAACTACATCGGAGCTCTGATCAACCAGCCACCGTGGCCCGTGCACATTGATGAGGCCGCCCTTACTCACGATTTCGTTCGTAATTTCCAGCGTGACATCTGGGAATCCACCAAATACGAAGCCATCGGCTGGCTTGAGATTAAGACCTTGAGTCCTGAGGCGGCGACAGCGATTTCGAATTATGTATGGCTCAACATCCAGGCGAAGGATATAGAGGCGGAGGAAAAAGAGAGGACCGAGGAGAATGAGTTGCCGGCACCGTTGGAGCAACAATTCTACCGCATCTGGCACCCGCTGATGTTGGAATGTGAGATTGACAAGCAGGGGGTGAGTGCGATGGCTTATCACGACAGGAGCGTTGAAACCGGGGTCGTCCAAGAGATCATGACTGCGTTCGAGAAGGCGTTCATGGACCTGAGTAATGCGAAAGAGGGGCAGAAAATTTGTGATATTGCCAGCGAGTGATTTCTCGTGGCGCCGATGCAGAGAACTCCTCAGTCAATCACGAAGTACGCACAACTCACTCTTCGAACGCTGATGTTTACCCTCTGGCATACTCACCCTCTCAACCCCCCAGTCCCACCAATCCAACAGCCTAATCTCATCACCCTCGACTTCCCCACCTTCAGCCTTCGCAACCCTCCTCCACTTCACTCAATCATGAATCCTCCAGACACGACCACATCGATATCCCCGAAAGTCCTCACCCCCTTCCCGAATCCCCAAAGGACCCCCCAACCACGTCAACAACACCCACGCAAACGCCGAAACCCTCCTCCCTACACCTCCCACCACGAACCATGCCCACATCCTCACACCAAACCCCTCCCCCCTTCCGAACCTCCTCCTCATACCACCCGCCCACCAGCCCTCACCACCTCACTCACTCACTCACCCAATTTTCCTACACCCCACCACAGCATCCATCCACACTCGCAGAACCCGAGCATTCATACTACTGTACCGTCCGCCTATGCCATATCCACCGTACCCGACACCGCGCCCCGCAACCATGATACCACCGTCATCAGTTCACTAATCGGGCTGGGGTGGTGGTGAACGGGATGATCAGCCGAGATAAGAGTCGGGGTCGAGGTACGATCCGTAGCATCACGATCGATGCTCCAAGGTAGTCGACTGCACGTGTGCCTGAGTAAGCAAGCAGGTGCGGCTTTGTCAGCGGATCAGACCGTCTGACGTGGAGTGAGTTGCGCAAATGCAGGTTTTGTTGGTTTGATTGGTGGGAAATGGGTTTCCAATGGGAGTATGCTAAAGCGGCAGAGGGGGACGTATCAAAGGCATAAGGATGGAGCCAAAAATATAACCATCGATAACCCTCCCAGAACAATCATCGCTGACTCACTAATTCTACACCTCTGGTAGATGCGGAGAAGCTGGAATGTTATACGTCGTGTGCAGTAGCTCCTGTCTTCTCGACACCTCATCCGATGCATTCTCGCTGACCCGACATCGTTTCGTTAGACGATCCCTGACGGCGCGAGAACTCCTCTTCAGAACGAGGATACCAATAATACAGTCCACTCCTATTCCCATCCGACGCCACCACACGCACCTGAGCAGCCCAGTACTCTGCATGGAGACTCCCCACCCTCCGCCACAGACTCCTACAAGTAGGCGTGTTCCGCTTGGGGAGCCAGCAAATCCGTCCCAAGTGCTCTTCCATCTCAGCCCACGTCTCGACACCGGACGGCCTGATCCCTCTGGCTATGCGGACGGCGAACCACTCTTCTTCGTCCTTGTCGAGGGGGAGACTGCCGCAGATGAAGAGGGCCCATGTGATGGAGCCCGGTGGTGGGCGAGCGCCGAGGCCGATGGTGTGGTTGGCTTCGCCTTGTTTGATGGTGTTCATGAGCTGGGCTTTTAGGCTTCGGATGATGGCGCAGAGGGGGAAGTACATGTGGAGAGCGACTTTGATGTAGATCAGAGCGGCGAGACGACATGTTTCGATGTGGTAGTCGAGGTTGGTCATTTCTGCCGCTGGCTTTCGGTTCGCGAATGACAGCAATTTGTCGACGATGTTCGTACGCATCTTGCTGAAGGACATGATGTCCCGAGTGGTCTGGGTTGTATCCCAGTTGTTAATCTTTCGAGAGAGGTAGCGCATGTTTTGGAACGCAGCGGCGATCTCGCCACAAAGCTCCGTCGAGAGGCCAAATTCGGGGAAGATCGGATTGGAGTAGGGCAGATCGCCTCGAATGAGAAGACAGCAGGGCGTTTGTTCGTATGGTAGAGCTGAAGCCATCATTGCGGAAGATAGCAGGTCTTGCCTAAATAGCTAGTCAATGTCTTTGTTCCGACGGGTCCAGCCTGTTTCCACGCTTGGCCAGAAAAAGGGGGGTGAAATACCATGCAATGAACATATGAAGAACGCCGTCCCATCCTAAGCTTTGCAGTCCACCGCGCATGTACACAATCCTTTGTAGACCATTCATATGGATTTGGAATTCCTTGTAATTGCCGAGGATGCTCTATGAAGTTTCACGTCAGTCAGACTGAATTTTCGACTGTACCAGAACATGCAAGCAGACGAGTCTCTTGACATACTTCCATTGCGGCAAGCATCGCCACCGATCCAATAGTCTCATTGGACAATGCATGCTCACGGTCCCCCAACTTCGCGTTGACAGCCTTGATTGAGTCGCCTTTGCGAAGAAGAGTTCTTTGACTTTTACAATCACCAGACAGAATTTCTAGATGTGCTTGTGCGAATGTGAGAGTGGCGAGAAGAAGGGTGGAGTCTTGCAAAGCATAGGGAAGCCAGATCTTCGTGAGAGGGTTCTGACCCTTACCCTGGTCAACTGGTAGGCAGCTGAGAGCTATAACCGAAGCGACTATGGATAGAAGAGATTAGTAAATAGGAATACACGTTTCATAGTGTCCATGAAAAAATAGGAAAGAGATGCGGAAGAGACACTAACAGTGATTTAAAATGTAGCCATTGTAGTTGTTGCAGCTAGCAATCGGCATAGCATTGAACGGATCAAACACCCCGTCTCCAACCAACGACTTTGGGGATCCAGTACGGCATGTCCCGGGCATAGGGCGCATGAGAGCTCGCGTCTCCTCTTCGCCGTAGCTCGGCCAATAGTCTGAACGTTGTGCTTGCTCATCACATTCAGCCGCAGGTTCAGCCTCATTTCTGCTCGCTAGATGACCCATATTGATGAACCCAAGCTTAGAGAGCATCTCGTGCAGTGCCACCGGCCCGTCGGCATCTGCCTTATCACCCGTAAACCAACCATTTGGATTCATTTGTAGAGAGTGCTCAGCTGTCACGCTTGAATCCGCATGTTCCGATTTTGGGGCCTTGGTTTTTAGCCTCTTCTGATACTGGGCCATGAGCTCCAATCGCTGATTCCGGCGTACATTACGCATAGCATGAGCGCGTACTATACTTATGACATCCTTGTCTTGGTTCTTCTTCGGCTCGCTGACGTTGACGAATTGCCATTTCTTCGGGCCCGATCCTTCAGCTGACCCTGCAGCTGCACCACCATTGGTTCTGCTGGGTGACGGCATCACGTATGAGACAGATAGCGTTAAGTCTGCATGTGTGAGCGGATATATCAGAATTCAAAGGTCAAGGGGAATAGAGCTTGGTGTCAAAAGGGCTTGTTCCCCTGAATGGCTTAAGCAGAGCTTGTGCCGTAGACGTTGCGCATCAGCTGGCATATTAATCACGGGGAAAATCAGCGACAGCGTCCGTCTTTAATGCTCGATAGGACGCTCAATCGGATCGCAGAGCAACTGACCCTGCTGTGGCCACAGCTGTTTTTCTTTTTCTTTTCTTCCCCAAATACTTTGAAGACAACATCCTTGAGATTGGCTCAACAGTACCGAGAAGTTCCTTTCAGTTGTTTCTCAAGGGGAGTAGTCGAATGCAAGGCATCACGTTGCCGCCACCTCGCACGGTTACTTGTCGTTGGCGGGCGCTCTCGGCTAGATGCTACCGGAGCACTAAGCCTGAACAGGTGCGTGTTCGGCTTGGCATCGTATGCAACTAAGCTCACGGAAGGAGTGATAGGCGCTGGATGTCTATGTCAGCCCGCTGTCCATTGGCCCTCTACTTGATCACCGAAAAATGGCACAGATGCAAGGCTGCAAGAGATTTAATCAGCAGCCACGGTTCTTACATCAGCTGCCACATCGGCCGCCACGTAGCCCCCACTAGCGAGTGTCACCCTTTGTATATGGATTTGAGGGCAGGAGATATAATGCAGTACAACACACTGTTGTAGGTTAAATGGATGCGTATTGGCCCATCCCTAAAGGACTCACATCGTGGTAGAGTATCAAGAGCTCGCGCTAAACCCAAAACATTCTATCAGATAAATTTTATTTGCTTGGCTCTTGGCATCGTCAATCTGATTGAAAGGTGTTGTAGTCTTCCCGCTCAGCTTGCCTCTCTGATTATCTCCACAAGGCAGGGTAGAGAGTATGTCTAAGCGTGCCACGTCCTGCCTTCCCACACTGCTATCCAATCTACTCGTCATCGTCAGAAGCTACACGATGAAACACAGGTACGAAAATCTACGAAATCAAGTTGTAAGCAGGTTGCGGAAGGAACTGATTAGATCTAGGCTTGACCGTTCATGTCGGTGGGACACTTGGCTTCCGGCATTTTACGTCCAGGGAGGTAATGTAGGGTAGCCACAATTCTATCGAAACAGTACGGTGAAGTGGACATGTCAGTATGAAGAGATGTGTATAGAGTAAAGGAAACAATTCACAAGGACCATCATATGTACCGAGCATGACATGCAGAGACCTCGAACCAAGAAGCCAATGAAATCAGATAATATTTACCTTCAAGCACTTCGTAAACGCATGGCCAGCATGGTCCGTCTCCCTCGCTTTGATTCCCTGACAGTACCCTTATGATGGTGACTCCCCGCACCCACTCGGATAATCCGTCCCATCGAACACACAACAAGGGTTCGCACTCTTAACCGCCGCAGTGAGCCCACTGGAGATGTGATCACTGAAAAGTTGCGACGGTGCCGCTGGCGAATTGGCACTCGCGTATAGACATCCGCACCAAAATTGCGGATTGGTTTGTTCATTGGGCGGGTAGAAGCCGTAGACGCTGTTGAAGTCGAAAAGTTGGCAGACGGGGAGGTTGAAGACGCTAGTAGAGGAGAGTTGGGAGTTAGCAGTGTGGATGTTGCTTCTTCGGGGTGTAGGTAAGGCTCAGGCAAGTATTTAGGAGAGGATGGGGCGCATAAGATAGGGCTAGGAAGGGAAGAAGAAAGAGCACTTGGTGGAAGGAAGAATGTCTGCAGGTTCGTTGATCAGAGAAGTAATGTACGTACCCTTCAGTAGTCATCGGCAGATCTCCAAGACTCTGCACATCGCCCAAATCAGACACATCAATGTTCCCTGTCTGCAAGCCCGCGACGAGCGGATTCGAGATATTAGCGTTGAAACCCGTGTGCTGCCAAGCACCCACACTGGATGCCATAACGTTATGGTAGTCAAAGGGGACCCCGGCGATATCGATTGTGCTGCTGTATCCATGGGGAGCGACGCCAGGGCCGATGCTAGGGTTTGAAGCGTCGCCGACCAGAATGGTCATGCCGTCGCCTTCACACAGCGTGGGAGTTGCCCAAGTATGGGACGTCAAGAGAGCTTGGCAGTCTGATTGCTACAGTGGTGGGAGAAAAAGTCAGTCAGGATCGATAGCTGAATCATCACAGCGAATGCCTTCACGTTAGAGAGATGGGAATAGCGTACTTGAAAATTGGTATACGGCGGAATGTGAGCGTTATAAGGCAGGTACACAATGAATACATCTGCATCTCTCCACACCGTATTGATAGCCGTCCAGCCAAAGATACGGGCCGAACCATCGCGCATATTGTCATAGAATGTCTGGTCTTCGATCGAAGAAAGAAGGCTACTTTGGCCGACCCCCTCATCAACGAAGGCGCCTCCCTTGAGGAGATCCTGGACTTGGGGGAAACCACCTCCACTGCCATTGTTCCAGAGCAGGACGGTTTGATAGGTAACGGCTAGTCCATTGTTGAGTGACCAGTACAGAGTCTCCATTGAACCTTCCAAATCATTTATGCTGTCAATCCGGGGGTCTGCAGGGGCTGCGTCTCCAAGACTGATGCCGCCTACAATCCCACTCAGGAGACTGCCAATTACACCGGTCGCGGAGGAAGCAGTGCCGAACTAGCACATGTTGAGCCACCAAAGCTTACCAAGCGCTCGAGGGATAGAGTGAAATCCTGACTCACTGACAGAGCTCCAAGAATGGCAGATACACCTCCAATTGCCGGGGTACCAGCAGATGTGGTCTTGTCCCACGATGGACCGCCAGAAGAGGTATCGTTGCCAAAGGTCTACCCGATGGGTGTTCAGTGAGAGATGCTTACATTAGTAGGGGGTAGAATGATATACCGATCCAATGACGCTTGCAACACTAATCTGATTGACTTCGGAAGAAGCCGTTGCTACATTCATCTGGTAAAACAACTCTGAACATGATGTAAGCTGGAAGGGCGGGCGGTCATCGAGGAGGGATCTCACAAACCTGCAAGGGCCCTCCAGCCATTATAAAACACGTAAGCACGGACGGCATCGAACGATCCATTAGGCGCTGGTGTCAGCCAATCGGAGCACTGGAGAGAGACAGTGATGCAAGCTACACGTTGTAAGCACAATGACTCCGACTGGGTGAGGGTGGATGGCTCTTTACAGTCGGCTATTGTGCACGTGATGCCATCCCGTTGATATATTTCGGATATCACATACGGAACAGTGGGAGGTGTAACATGATTGTTGTAGTATATTGCTGGCACGTCAGTCCAGAAGATATCGAACCAGTCGTCGATCTGAAGATTTATCCAATCCGTGACGGTAGGGATGTTGAGGTCCCCACTTTTGCACTGTGCTACTGCGGATGCTTGCTGGGCCGGACTGAATGGTGTTTGTCGAGCCTGGAGAATGTTGTCGGATGTTGGAGTTTGTCGATCTTCAATCACCGGCGTAGCCTTTGGAAGAGCGGTTGCGAGCGCGGAGAGATAAAGTATGGAAGCGACAAAAGTTGGAGACATGATGAGGAACATATTGGAGACTTGAGATCCATCGAAGGGCAATGTCGATGATGGTCTATGAAAAAGACATCCGAGGCCATATATACACCTTTTCCGCAGAACCAACAGCAAATATATCATGGTACACCATGGTCAGTGACGCAGAAGGTGTTTCCACCCGTCGTTGAGGGGAAATTCATATTGATCTTCGATGTACTGGTGTGGCACACAAAATCGAAACACTGCTCAAGAGAAGCGATGTGACATACGGTTCCTATGCCAGAGCTGTCTCAAAAGAATTAGGCAATGGCGAACGAAGCCGACGAAGATTCCAATTTTGCTGGTGGAAGAAAGAACGTGGGCGGCGTATGTGCCGGTCCTAGCGGACATGTGTACGAGTACCAGAAGGAGGTGGTAATGGAAGCCGACGAACAGTGTCATTTGGCTCCTGAGATGTTCGTATGAAACGGCGCTGTTAAAGTTGAATGATTACTGGAATGAGTCACGTGCGTCACGGGCACCGGGTTTTCAGCCCCTCTATCCCGTAACGAGAGTAGAAGACGGGAAAGCTGAAAGTCTCTCCAAGTCATGCGATATGTGAATCTAGGAGCCGACGGTAGACACATCGGTGTGAGATACTGCAACCTGGGGTAGAAAACTATGCGGGCAATGAGGTGATGCTCGATTACCCTACGCGCTCCGATACAAATTGTGCACTTCATTCCCTCACGCTGGGCATTCCGGTGCGCCATCATCTCAAAAGGTCTTCCGGACAGTTCAGACTCCAAGTGGTCCTCAATTAGGGCCTCCGATACGGAAGAGCGGATCTGGGAATGGCTCAGCAGTCGGGACGATTACCCTATAGACGTTCTCGATTGATTAGGTTTGAGTCTGCCGGATGAATGGAGACGGTTCCCACGACCAAGTAGCCATGTTATCAAGACACGAGAAAATCCTGCCGCGCGTCCATTTCCAAGTCTCCTGCGTTGAGGTCAAGGATGAAGGAGATCTCCCGAAACCTCTGCGCTCTGAGATCGAATGGGATGGCAGACCTGCATATAATTCGGGTGTGGCAAGGCCCGCAAACCGTCCCCAACGAGGAGGAGGTGTTGTGTGGTTTGGCGAAACGCTGTGCCGCAGAGTGGTGCACAGTCTATCTTTCCAACCGGCATGCTTGATTTAAGAGTAAGGATGAGGTTTCTGCCCGCCGCACGGCACATCCTTTAGCTGATCCCTTGGTGATCGGGGCCACTCATTACGTGTGACAATGACAATCCAGTCATCCCCACCCCCAAACAGACCTCCGAGACTTATATATCAGGCCAATCATGCTTGGTCTGCGCCATTGAAGTCTTTCACTGGGACACGATGATGGTGATGACGGCGTTTCACCAGTCTCAACGTCAGATTTTAGACCATGAGAGTGCAGGCGCGGGTCTTACTTTAGTAGTCGTCTGGTTGCAGTGTTGATGAGCAGTGACATTTATTTACTTGTATAATATTTCGGACCAGGAAAGAAGGAAGATGAAACATGTTGTTGGTGGTATTCAGTTCGGATCAGGTTCGATTCCTAGTGGCGCTGGTACAATGGTGTTGCGGTGCTTCTTATTTTCTGAAAAGCGGGGAACCATGTTCAATTTTGGCAGTACAGCGCTAGTCCGGATTTGGTCGCGCGTGCCTCTTTATCTTTCGCGAGGATCTCAATCTTCTCAAATACAAAGTACCATCCACCATCAGCGTGAAAGTGGTACGCGAGGCCAAAGGGACAATTGTACCAAGAAGTGACAATGCATACATCCTCTGTCCACATAAAGTTGGACTCTCGCAATTACTACTATCTAAAAGACAATGCTCCGAGCCAGGTGTGTTGACTACCTTTCAGATCAACCAGGAAGGTTGCTCTGTACCAGAATCGAAACGAGGCAAGGGCAATCTATCCCCAAATTCACACTTCCTATTCATGCTGCCTGCCTATGACACATCTTGTGACATGGCTACAAATATCACAAGCGAAAGAAGGTAGCACTATGACATTGATGCATGCGCCCTGAGCAAGATTCCCGTCGTCGTCAAATTGCCCAAGAAAGAGACATTGCTTTGCAGAGTCGCTGGATTACTTGGATCGATCCATGCCGGAAATGGCGCGCTCATGTAGTTATTCATCGTCCGGTCAAATCCCGATCCATCCTGCCACACGAATACCGAAAGCGATGGAAAACCTAGAATGCCTTTGAAATGCCCAAGTTGTTAGCGACACTCCCGGTCTTGAACATTGGATATTGAGATGCAACCTTACCATTGACTACAGCAGCACCACCTTGATGGTTGGAAGCAAGACACGTCATCAGCGTCTGCAATCCAGCGGCGAATATTTTCGACCACGACGCAGCCGAGAGTTGAACACCCTCCTCACCATGAACATAACTCAGCAACGCAATGTTGCAATGCCCTAGGTGCTGTCGTCAGTCATGGGCCTCGTCACGATGCTTCAGCTAGACCGACCATGACTCCACAATTTCGGCACCTGCAGAACTTCTTTCTGCGACCCACTGGTACGAGGATCAGCGAATCGCGCCCAATTGGCTTCTGGTAATCCTGTACGGAGCTGCTGCTCGACGAAAAATTGTACCACGTCATCCGTTGGCACTGCCGATAGTGCGCCCATGCAGTCTCTATAGCTGGGAACCCCGAAAGTTTCTCTGCTACAGAATACGAAAGCCTCCACAACAGACATATGAGCGAGCCCCAAAGCTAAGCAGAAAATGTGAAGATAGTTCAGCGACAAGTATGAGGCTCGCTGTGGCAACATCGTGTGTGGATGGTCCGCGTCATCCGCACGGCATCTGAAAATTAGATCATGGAAATAAACATCGGGACTTCTTGGCTGTGCTGTCTGGGAGTTTCCTGGCTCGTGGTGAGTTCTGATTAAGAGAGAGAGATTGATCAATCATGATGTCAAGACGTAACCTTCCACTTGAAGAAACATACCTAATCGCTTGGGCCTTGAAAAATAATCGGTATAGGCGCAGAGCCGCCGGCATGTCTACTTCCGACGCACGTCCTATTGCGGATGTCATCTGCCCTGTTGAACGCTGAAGGCCTGCGCTTCTCCGTGTGAGCATAGACATGCAATTCCAGAAGCTTCATCCGTCGAAAATATAGAATCCCCTCCCCTCGGTCATACACACCGCTCGTCAAATGGGTCCAACCTACCATTTCCACCAAGGACACGATGTTCTCCTGCTTCAGTACAGGCATCCTATTTCTATGCAGCATCTGTTTTCCGCTTGTCCGCTCCCTCATTTGTAGCGAAGAGATTTTCGGCACCCCAAAGGTAGACGACTGCAAACAAGCTCTGCTAGAAATACCTTTCGCCAGACAATCTGTGGCCAGCTACCAATCCCAGTACTCTCACCTCTTCGCCGAGCCACAATTTCAAGAGCCCCCTTTCCATTCGGTCACCAACAACCTTCGTCCACAGGCGATAATACAGCTTCCAAAAATCTGGAAACACTGTAAGTCGCATTCCCCAATTCCACATCCGCTATCAGCAATTCGCCATTTGAATGTTGTGCAATTGGCTGAAAAAAAAGTTTAGACTCCTGCCGCATAGCGCTCATGAGTCAAGGCGTCTCAGGTAGTCCAGGGGTTATCGACCCGACGTTTACTGCGACATGGAGGAACGTCATAGACCGGTCCGCACGGCTACGAAGTTGTTTTGCGTTCAATCCGCCTCGGGGCGGATGGATATCCTTCCTGTGTATTTTTCTCTCAGGCTTTCTCCTCCTCTCACATCTAAGCCGCGCTTCACTAACTTCAACCAATGCAAATAGCAACCACAAAGCAGCCAGCGGCGACGCTATACATGTACGACAGCGATTCGCTATTCAGCGCTGTCATCAACTGCTACATGAGCGGCGGAATCCCCATCGTTCCTGTCAGCAATGAAGACTGGGCCGATGTACTGAAGAATGCAACACTTCGTCTTCCGAGTCTAAGCGTGCTCACGAATGTTACCCGAACGCTGTCGCCAAGCGAGTATAAACTTTTGGACACGATGTAACCAAAGCATCAACAGACAACGTGCAAGGTTTTTCCGCCAAAGGTAGAACCCCTTGCTTCGAGCTTCTAACAAATCGGGCCCTTCATTTTCAAACTCAATCTCGTCATATATTAGAATTAATAGCCCCAAAAAAGTTAGTAGATTTACGCGCGCAAGTCCACCAAATATCAGGGTCTTTTGGCCTCGATGAGTGTTGTTACTTTTGCCCCAAGTCTCATCACATCACTTCCTCGCCCTTTGGCAGTATATTCAGAAAACAGACCGGAGCCAGAGAAAGCCAATTCCACAGCAACGTGACTACCCAAGAGCATACCCAGTCGCCCGACCGAGACGCTTCACCCGTGTTATCATCCAATACTCGACTTCCGCGATCCCAACGCAGCAACACCTCCTACCCTCCCTTCCGAAAGCTTTCCCATCCACCAACTCAAACGCCGACATCTCATTCACCGTCACCAGCACCGATCGTTCCCTCCGCCACCTCATCAGACCTCAAAGTCTCCCGCAAGGAACGTGTCTTCGATCTCCAGCGTGATGTCGCCCGGCCCGATCATCCGAGCCGGACTCGACGCGAATCCTCCACTCCGATCTTGAAATGTGACCGCCTGGTATAGATGACTTGATACACAGTATGCAGGTACTAAAGTGCACGTAACGTAATGTGTAAACTAACAACATCCCCAAGAGAATCTTCCGTGAATCTTGCTATCAAGACAGACCCGTCGCTGATACCTATCCGAGGAGACCGGCTGTCCCATAAAAGCTAGTTGGCGAACAAGGAAGTGGGTGATAGACACAACCATTCCCTCTCCTCTACCCTAAACGAGTCGAGCACCTCCCCACACGTTCCTGTTCCGCGTTGAGAGAAAAAGAAGAAAAAGAAGGACGTAGTGGCGCTGACTCGCTAGTCGGCATTCAGAATCTCTCCGTGACCTCCATCCATCGACCATGTATACATCCACCCTACTACGCCGCTTTCCCTTCCAATGACCCACACCGGAAACACTGCGCGCCACAGAATGACGCAATCGGAAACCAAGCCAACCCTCCTCCTCCTCCTATGACAGCGACCGACTCACACCCACCGCCAAAACCCCGTTGGAAAGCCAAAACGTAAGTAAGTAAGTAAGTAAGTAAGTAAGTAAGTAGAGTAGCAACCAAAGCCGAACTGCTCCAATACATATCACTAGCACTCGACCAACCTCGCCGACGAAACACCGGATACCATCCCGCGGCATCTTCCCTTCTCTTCCCCGAATAGTACGGAAAGATGGGTCGAAGATGGGACAGGATATATTCGGGTTGAGGCGGGGCTTGCGGCCTCTAGGAAGCGGGTTCTGCATTTGAGAAAAGTCGTTGTGTCTGCGGTCAGTGTGGTAGGAATTGAGGATAGGGAGCATGGGGGGATGATTCGGCATTGCGAGGGGTGGGAGGGTTGAAGGAGGGAACGAAGATTGGTGTGCTTGACGCGCTTGGGTGCCAGGATGCCCAATTAGGGATAGCGTGCAAGGATTCTCGGATTCGGCACTGCCGAATTCTCGTACGGTTTCGCCCGTTCACTGTTCAATTTTACCCTGAGCGTTGGAGGTTTGAACGGGTGGCATATGAAGGTGAAGTAGGCTTTGGCTTTGGAATGATATAGCATTTTGATACTGAACGCCAGTCCATTTTATATATCCGCAGCGTCGAAATTCCGTATCATCTCTGCTCACGTCGTCAGCGATATCCTCATCAGTAGTACTCGGAGATGTTAGGATATAGGAGTGAGGACAGGACTCCAGACTCACCGTAGTACACCCTCATCCCTTCTAGATGCGCCGTCATATCAATACGCTCATCAATCGTATGCACGCCGAATCTCGTGCCCTCCCTTGCCGGCGAGAAGCGGTAGATATTCTTCGTCAGGTTCCAGTATTGGATCGTATCGGTGTTTCCTTGCATAATATCGCCGACGGGGATGACCTTCTTGCCCGCGAGGGTTCTGGTGTCCTCGAAGACTTGGCGGATGGTGCCGCTGAAGATGTGCCAGACGGGATTTTGGATGTCTGTGGGGGATATAGGGGAGGGCGAGAGGTCATTCAAGCTGCTGAGATAAAGGGTCCCCAAAAATGACTTTTCTTCCTCACTGTTACTGCCCTCATTTCTGCGTTCTGCGCTACCCTTGCTGCCAAAGCCTTCGACGTTGACGTTATGTTTCCGGGCGATGGGTTCCAGTAGGTCTGCGATCTTCCTCTTCACGATGTCCAGCGAGTCATGAGGAGCGATACGGTAATTGACAATGGCGGAGACAGTCTCAGGAAGCGCATTCACTTTATCACCACCTTTGATAATGTCCACAGCTTGCGATGTCTGCATCGAAAACCGAATCTGCGGTCCTCTCTCATCAGCAAGCTTCTTCCCAATCTCCGTACCATCATCATCACGCTGCAAAGAACGCCGCAGCCAGGGTTCTAGTTCCCCCGGCGTGTACTTGGCTTGACATTCCAGTAAGCCCCGGAGAGGGTTCTCCTTGGTCAGTACTGGTGTGTAAGGGTTCTGCTCTAGAGCAACTATCGTTTCGGCTATAATTCCAATTCCGCTGTGCGCGGGTGGTCGCGAGCTGTGGCCACCGGCGGTCTCCAGGATGAGCTGCGCGTCCATGTACCCTTTCTCCGCAACACCTGGGCGAGCGTAGACATACTCGCCGACAGTCGTGAGACCCATACCTCCTTCATCCAGGATCAGAGCCAAGCCATCACGGCCCCAAACTTTCTCAAGTACTTCGGCAATCTTGGCAGCACCGCGTACACCGCCGGTTTCTTCGTCGAAGCCAAAAGCTAGCACGACAGAACGCCTGGGCTTCCAGTCTTGTGATAGTAGTGATTCTACAGCTGACATGACGCCGATGAGATTGTTTTTGCAGTCGCTAGACCCACGGCCCCAGAGGTATTGGCCGTCGTAGTGAGGCTCGAATGGCGGATAGGTCCATTTCGAGATGGAGGAGGCGGGGACGACGTCTTGGTGGGCGGTCAGGAGGAGTGGTTTGAGATGTTGGGATGCACCTTGAAAGGAGTACACGAGGCCATATCGGTTCACTTTCTCCAGCTTTGCATGGCCGTGAATAAGCGGGAAGAGGTCTTTCAGCGTGTCGTGGAAGCCATCAAAAGTCCTCCACCGCGGATCCTCATCAACGTCACCGTTGTCATCAAAACTTTCCGTTTGGCACTTCACTGCCGCCGAGAGTCTTTCGATTTGCTTTTCCAGAGAAGCATCGAGGCTAATGTCCTTGGATGGCCGTAAGTTGTCGGTACTGGCTTTCATGGTGTCTGGGTCTGCGAGAGGACACCAAGATTCGAAATCACCGTGGTCTCCAATTGTAGCAAAGGCCATAGAGGATCCAAAATGAGCTGACAGTTGCCATAAAGCTAGAAGTATGACGACGAATACCGCGATCTTCTTCCAATTCTCCTTGATGGTGGTTTTCTCCATCGATTTCATGGTTCCCTGCTTTTCTGGCACATAGGACTGTTGGATGAAAAGACTCATTCTACAGTTAATAAGGTGCTTTCTGTTCTTCTCACGAAGCAAGCCCGCATGATCATTTTAACACTTTTTGTGGAATTTTTGTTTTCCAGACCCCGCTTAAAGCACAAAACTAAACCTTTCGGTCAGGACTTTTGGATAGGACAATGCTAAGAAAAGGAAAAAGGGGGTTTCCAGACTCTAAGGCGAAAGTGATTAACGGACTTTTTCTATGCTTGCTTGATTCCAAACACTCAAAATTTCAGTCCTCAAATATTACTATGTGTAAAATGTATGTACACATCAGGTCCAAAGAGATACGATCTGACAGATGGCACTTAGTGAAGCCTCTGCCTTGAGTTGGTCTAAGCCTGTCCATACCCACCGCCTGCTTTGACCTAGCCTGAAGATACTGCCATCAAGCAACATAAAATACGACGTTGTAGGTTATTGATATGCTATGGTATACTTTTCAAGAGACTCTCTTCCCTCATTCCCAAAATGTCTCCTGCAAAGCCAATTACATTCCCATCCATCGTCCAGTATTCGATGATGCGGAAGAATGTCTACACAAGAGACACGGCCGCGCTCTCCTCGCTCTCCAAAAACGCCCGGGTTCATTCGCCACGCTCGATCCAAAGAGGAAGAGGAAGAAAGTTTGTCGGCGTAGGCAGATGCGGACGCTTTTGATCTGGCTGGACGTTCCAAACCCTGTTCCAACGGCGTACACGGCTTTGCCACTCGCCAATACTAACACACGGTCAATATCATGTGATTGGAGGGGAAAGTCATAAAGCACAGGGCGCTGAACTGGTTATGAATCTGTAAGTTGACTTGAGATCCAGAGCTCTAGTCGAATCGTCCATTTTCACCTTGACTTCCCGCAACGGGAACTTTTCAACAAAGTACCGTTGAAAGGACTGTCTACGGGCCGGCTTGAGCCTCGCTCTCATAGCGTCAATGCTCTCGGATTGACGGTGCCGTAGTCCGTTTCCGGACCGCGAGAGCTCCACCCGGGTACTCTCTCCAAGATCAAACCTTTCCATTGGTGGATTCGGCGAAGTCTCGAGGGGCTTGAGTTGTGACACGTGCATCAGAGTATGAGCCTCAGATCGGGCTTGTGGTACCGTCGTGAACCTCAAATGCAACTTTCTACGGGCCCGCCTCATAATGAAGGCACAATCTGAAGCAATGACCGTTGCCATTCGACAAAGATGCACGTACGCCATCTCTGATAGCGTACCATCGTTCGAGGCGACGATAGTACCGACCGAGTCCATGTTCAAGATCCCAACGCCTCCTAGAGTAGTAGCTGGCTTTCCAGATCTGGTGGCGAGTCCGAAAGACACGTTCGGTGGATTGGGAAACGGATCACGCAACGCCACCTCACAGTCCGTGCTTAGGGCCATTGCCATTTGGCAAAGACGTTCTCGACAACCCGAACAAACCGATACCAAGTCAAAGAGATTCCAACCCTGCTGCTCGATACAAAACTCGACAAAGCCTTTCTTCACAGTCCACGCCGCCAGCCTCATCGACGCGTACTCCAGTCCTTGCTGGTCGTATGCGTAGCGTAGCCCCAACGCTCCAATCATGACCGAGACGACGATTGCAACCGAAGTCGAGCAAGGCCATCTCCGCACATACCACTGACCTATCGTTCGAACCTTGGACCAGCTTTGACCAAGTCGCGTCCAGGTATCGGTGGGCAGATTTCTCGTTCTTCCCGAAGCAGTAGGCTTCCTTCGTCAACTGACCTCCGTGCCGGGAAGGCTGCGCTGTGCCCTAGCTTGCGATTCCGAGCGAGACGTGGTCCGGCCCCAAACGCTTCAACAAGATAAACAGGAGGCACCTCAATGGTCAGTGAGCCAGGAAGGATGCTTGGAAAGCATGGCTCTACCTTAAAAGCTCCGTAACCCTGTTCATAGAATCCCAGCAGCCCGCATGAGCATAGATGAACCCGGATTTTAGAAGCTCGGTCTCGCGACTTCGATCCCCCCACTCCTCCACCGGTTCACATCATCTTTCCCGACAATCCATCGATCAATATATATTCGAAGCATAGGTCGATAGCATCCAGATACGTGAGACATCGGTCGAAAGCGTGACCGCAAACCTCCAGACCCAACCGACCAACCAAGTAACATGACAAAGCATCATAGTCACAGACCCAATAAACCCAAAAACAGAGAGAGAGAAAAATATACAATAACATCCCCAGTCCAGCCTACCCAAACAGCCAATTCCCAACATCCCATCCAAAACACCAAATCCAACCCACCCTCAAAACCTCAAAAGCAGCCCCCCTCACAACATCAAACCCCCCCTCAACCCATCCACAAACAACCAACCCCACCCCCCCCCCTCCTCCCACCACCCCCCCCATCCAACTCCCCCCACCACCAACCCCCAACTCCCCAAACCCCCCCCCCATCCCATTCCATCCCCGCAACCGACAACCCCATCCCATCCCATCCCCCAAGCCTCAACCCCACCCCAAACCCATCCGCCCAAACACCGCCCAAACACCCCCCCACCCCCATCCATCCGCCCAAACCCTTCCGCTCAAACCCTTCCGCCCAAACCCCCCCGGCCCCCCTCCCATCCCATCCCCGCAAGCCTCAACCCCACCCCAACCCCACCCCAAACCCTTCCACCCCAAACCCTTCCGCCCAAACCCTTCCACCCCAAACCCTTCCACCCAAACCCTTCCGCCCAAACCCTCCACCCCAAACCCTTCCGCCCAAACCCTTCCGCCCAAACCCTTCCGCCCAAACCCTTCCAACCCAAACACCAACCACCCAACCACCCAATCCAACCAACCCCCACAACCTCAATCCGCCACTCCACTCCACTCGACGATCCGCCGCGCCGCGCCAACGGTGGAGTGACACCTTGTATCCCTCTACTCCAATACGCATTACGCGTGCGAGCTCGAAGGGAGTGACGCAGTGACGCAAACAGCGAAGAGAAGCAGAGAGGGAGGGGGGGTGTTTCGAACGCCTCGAGTCTATCAGCGGACGGACTTCTGTCCGCACGGAGAGGATGTTGTTGTTGTTTAGGCTTTTGATGTCGACTGAGGTCGGGATGAAGTTGGAGCTTTGGGGAAAGTGGCCTCGTGCCCATGACCGAGGTGATGTTATTCCAATAGTCACGATCATGCTGGGAATGTAGCAGGTTTCTCGCGGGTGACGCAGGGTGATTGTAACGTGTTTCAACATTATATTTTGTACAGCTCACGGCAAGCCCTGAGGAAATCGACGCCAGGTGTAAATGCTCATCAAAAAAAAACGCCAACTCAGCCCCAGGGGCAAGCCAATGCTGTCTATCCACCGCGCGGCTCTATTCATGATGGACCATTATCAAAAGACATTATGTGCCATAGCAAAGCACTCGGCTTCGCGATCACGCGATCATCCACCATGAGCAACCAATCACCGATATCAGTACCAGACACGTCAGGATCCCAGCACCAGCTTTTGACCCTCGCGTTATCACATTCTGCGAGAGCGCCGGATTGCTTGTGGAGATGCCGCCTCCCCCGCCAGCTGCGGCATTGCCTTTACTCGTGCCTCCAGTTTTATTCGTCACAGGGACGGTGACCTGGTCGATCAAGTTGGCCTGGATGATCGAGAGCGCTCCCATCTGCTGTCCCACCCCTTGTGTACCGTCCCATGTAGAGCCCTGAGTCCATTTCATCCCGCACATCTGACCGTTGGTACCGCCGGAGCATTGCAGTGCGGCTGCGGTGGCGGAGGCCTGGACCCACGGCATTACGGTGGTCTGGATGAAAGGAGCGTATTTGATGGATGCGACGAGCCAGCGTGCCAGATAGGCCTTGAATGAGTAGTTGTCTGTATCGCAGGTGTTGGGAGGTTCGCAGGCGACTTCGTACATGACGTTTGGGGGATTGGTAGCGAAGAAGATGGAGGTGGCATTGAGGATGCCCATAACTCGCTCTTGCCAGAGAGGAGAACCATTAGTCTGCGAAAAATCATTGTCAGTGCGTGTTTCTCTTCATTGAACACGGGACAACCTTACGTAATTGTACATGACAGAAGCTCCAAGCAGGAATACTCCTGCATTGTAGGTCCATTGGACCCTGTTGATGTCGCTGCAATTGAGAGTTGTATGAGCACCGTCGTAGAAATGATAGTTTTGATCCATCAAGCTGACGGCTTGAGTCCAATTAAATGTCTTTTCGGCCCACTGCGCATAAGTGTCATTGCCGGTGTACAAGGCCAAGCGAGCACCTAGGTTGAAGAAACAACCGTTGGAAATTGAGTTCTTGTAGTCGTATCCAGTGTTGAAAGTGAAGATCTGCCATCTCAAGCCGCCATCGCAATACTGGTTGTCCCATCGACTAGCTTGATCGTTGAAGACAGCCTGCGCCAACGCCAACCACTGAGGCTGGGCTGATGGAGGGTCTGGAAATTTTTGCTCCGCAGCTGACATGGCAGCCATGCCCCAAAAGCCTTGATCATCATTTCCTTCTGTCTTGGTCTGATTGGGCGTCATATAGTCATTGTCTGGCCCCACCTGCCATAGCATGCCTTGTGTGACGAGATCATTGTATTGGCTGTCGTTGGTGTAGTAGTAGTAGTCGATCAAGATGCCAAACATAGCTCCGGCTTCCCACCAGTAGTAAGGTTGAGGCAGATTTCCTGGTACATCCCCAGTGTTGTTACCCGTGTAGAAGGTCAAGAGATTGTATGCGCAGGTAGAGGCAGCGGACTTGATGGAATCTGTGACAGATGGTTAGTCAGGAGCGATTGCTAGCAGCCCAAAGTAGTGAGCCAGAAGGGGAGAGAGCTTACTTGGATCTTGTAGGTCTAGGGTGATGGCGGTGGTCAAGGTGCTCCCAGCCAACAGTGAGAGCGCTGTGGTTGATAACCATGACAAGCATGATTTTCGACTACAAGGGGTGAGTCTCATGATGTGCGAAAATGTTTCAAGTGCCCTAGATCTGTTGACGGCGGTAGCCAGTATACACGATTGAGCTGAGGATCTGATGGCGCGGCAACTTTGCTATTTGAATCGCGAAAGTCCAAAGTCGACCAGGAGGAGTCGAGCAGATGCTCAGAAGGTATTCTCCAATAGTTTGTTCAATCCGACTCGGTATAATAATTCCCAACTCTTCTCAGTCTTACAATCTCTTGTACAGGTGGTGGAGAGGTGGCGTGCAGGGAATCCAGGAGTTGAAGGAAGCGACGGCCTGCTGACACGACAATACACTCATAAAGCGAGCGACAAAGACTGACAAACGAGTGACGGAGGATGATGCCACTAATCTGACTGCAGCAGTGATGGGAGTGAGAGGATGATGGGAGAGTTGGGGTTGAAAAAGAGTGAAGTTGCTTTGTTCAGCTGATCTTTGAATTGATTGATTGTTTGACTTGGTAATGTAAATTTCAAGATTAGAGTACTTTACGAGAGGACCCTTAGTTTCCGATTTGTAGCTGACGCGGCGGCGGCTATCCGGCTTCCGTTGCTAGGGGCAAAATTTATGAATGCAATTAGTAAAGTCGGTCAACGAACGTAATCGTATTAAAGTACCTTACTGTGATCTCCTCTCTTTTGACTCTGGAAGAAGGAGCTTACGCGACAATAAAACAAAGGAAAAGAGAAAGACCATGCTGACGCTGATGCTGATGCTGATGCCAAGTTTGATATCCACGGGGGTAAAGTAACGCCCGAACGTTGGCAATTTCGCCCGGGTCCGGGCTAACACGCGGTTTGCTATCTTGGCTTACTGAATGTAGGTACCTAGGTAGGTACCCCTAATGTTTCAGAGCCTCAACTACTGTGCTTTCTTCATAAGACTGTACCGGCAGTAGTAATTTAGACTTGATCTCTTTCCTAGGACCACACGGAAAAATGTTGCAAAATGAAAGTGTAGAGCCACCATGG
The DNA here is from genome assembly GCF_014066305.1 of Letharia columbiana. Taxonomy (NCBI): domain Eukaryota; kingdom Fungi; phylum Ascomycota; class Lecanoromycetes; order Lecanorales; family Parmeliaceae; genus Letharia; species Letharia columbiana. The sequence goes on along the minus strand of NW_023501119.1, from coordinate 87,784 downwards.
CTGAAGCGTTAGCGAACGAAAGAGGCTCATCTCATCTCTTTGTCCACGCCAAGCCCGCCACGTCACGTGATGCTCCAAAATTAGCGCTTTTAGGACTTTCCAACCTTTGTACCTCACCATCATCCAGACACATCACCACTATCGCTCCTTAAAGTCTCAGCAATTCAGACTCACAAGTAACAGCTGCGAAGCCATACTGACATATCAACACCGCTATCAGCACAGTCGCACGCCCGCCGCCCGTCGGACGCTCGCTCCGCATTGCTGACACCTAACCTCCAACCTGACATCTCCACCGCGAAATTGCATCAACCCCACCAACTTCCTCTTACCTCTCACCACATCAACTCTCCTTTCTAATTAAGCCCCGCATCCTCCGACACAGCTAGTAAAAATGGCAGGCCGCGAGCTACCATACGACCCCTACATTCCCTCGGGCGGTTCAGGTCAAGGTGGAAGCGCGGGATATGAGGGCGGCAACACACGGACTGCTGCGATTCAATCGGTACGTGCACATACCTTATGAGGGGTTGATGGAGCTTGCCGCGCGTTGGGCTTTAGAGGCGGCTTCTATAGAGCGGGTGCCTGAAGACTACACTGCCCGCAAGCTCTTCCTACGATGGGCAAAGCTACGAACCAGAGGCGCTTCACATCCAGGGGCACTGCGCCCCGCAATTACCGATTTTGAGACCTTCAACTGCGATAGCGGTACCATGCGCTAGCACATCCCACTTCCGTCACGAAGCCGACACCATTTATCGAGCTGCCCACTTTGCTACAAGCCTCATCTGCTCTCCTCATACTTTACAAAGCACAATCGCTAACATCGCTCTCCTTGGTAGCAAATTGACGACACTGTCAATGTCATGAAAAAGAACCTCGAATCCGTAGCCCAGCGCGGCGAGCACATCGACCAGCTCCAAGATAAATCCGAGAACCTTAACCAATCCGCCCAAGGCTTCCGTCGCGGCGCCAACCGAGTTCGCAAGCAGATGTGGTGGAAGAACATGAAGATGAGGATCTGGATCATCGTGGGCATAATTGTGCTGTTGTTGATCATCATTATTCCGAGTGGTGAGTCCCACGAACTTTTGTCGTACAAATGCAGAGAAACTGACAAACTGCGTGCAGTGGTTGCATCGAAGCATCATTGAGCGAGGGAAGATGGAGAGGGTCGCTATGTCTCGCGGCGCTGGAAATATTGTTGCGGGCAAGACTGGGAGAGACGGATTCCACTTTCAACGACGGATTCGGGTATCTCCTACGCTTGCTCTGCAGAGCATGACACTGTGAACGGAAGAGCCGCACCTCAAGCCATCGATTTCTCAGCGCGCGAGATGGAGTCCGGTGTCTTTTTCCCTTTGTGCTGCCCAACCGCCTAGAAAATGCTTCACGCCAAGGCGGCTTGCGTATAAGGCTTCTGTAAAACACGCTCGGATCGAGGACTCGTTCTCAAATTAAAGTAATGAAAAACCCAATTCCCCCCAAAAACACTCCGTTCCGAACCAAGATCCCGCTCCCAAAATCCACATCCCCTTCCCAATCTGTGCACCGCCTTCTAAACATCACCGACCGAAACTGTCAAGCGACAAAAACATCAACGCGTGACAACCCCTAACCATTTCTTCCTCAGGTGCTTCTCGCAATGGCCCAGGTAGCTTACTTACTTGCCTCGATGGGCTACGTACCCCTGCAGCCGCTTCATAGACCCAATAAATCCCCCCCCCCTACCCACAAGAACCTCGTCACCCTTCCAGCCTAAGTACCCTCACCACATACACAACACACGTATCCCAATTAGGCCTAGCGTGTCTTGGCACTATGGGCTTCACACCGACATACTTCAGACCTCCACAGATACCTACCTGCCTCAGGATCCCATCCCCACTGCCACACCACCGAAGAAGACGAACCGGAGCGACGCCCCGTCCAACGCCTGACGTGCGGCTCGGACGAGGGTTTCAGGGGTGGAAGGGGTCAGTGTTTAGAAGTGACAACGCCTGATTACCTTCTCTGCTCTGCTCTTCGCCTTCTTCTCTTCAGATAAGATAACGTCTCAAGGGACTAAGCCGGAATTGTATGATATGACGAATGCGGAGCTTTCCTCCACCGACTCGGACGGGGCTCCGAAGGGACCAAAAGATAGAAGTGGGACGAGTGCATCCCTGCCCCCCTCCTCGACTCGAAGCTCCGCCGTCACAGAAAGCTGGGGGCGAAAGGGGGGGGAAGAGGGGGTGAAAAGTCACGAATGTCTGACGGGTTCCAGCCCTGTTGCCCTCGACTCGAGCTCTGGCACACACGAAACCGGCCGCGATCCCGTCTTCTCGACTCGACGCTCTGTTACAAGTGAGATGCGCGGCCGGAAGCGGAAGATGTCTGACAAGGTCCGCCCTTTTCTTCTCGACTCGAGACTCGACCACATACGAAACACGTGGATGAAGCTGTAAAAACCCTTCCAAGTGCTTGCTCCCCCCCCCCCATCAACTCGAGCACGCCTCTCCGGCGCACAACCGGAGACGTTTAGCCATTCCCTCCTCATCTTCGTTTCACTTCGTTTCGTTTCGTTTCGTTTCGTTTCAAGCCTCCCAGTCTCTTCGTCCCCAGGCTGTGCTGTCTCGGGTTTCCGGGCGGTTGGAAAATGGATATAAGAAGGTAGATTCTCTCTGCAGAATCTTTTGATTTTCCTTTCATATCCTCCAGCAACCACAGACAGTTCAAGACAGTTCATACATACCCATTTATCCAACAAGCATCCACAACCACAAGCATCTACAACCACAAGCATCTACAACCACAAGCATCCACAACCACCAGCATCCGCACACACCAGCATTTCCACACCGCACCAATCTCAGCGTCAGGAAACCATCCATCACCAGCAATACCAAGCCAGCGTCAGGAAACCATCCATCACCAGCAATACCAAGCCACTGAACATCAACCACGATGTCCTCAGCCCAGATGTCCTCAACCCAGTCAAGTGATGCAGCTTCCCGCGCCGTGATGGAGAACGGCTACCATGTCCTTCGGCGTACTTACGCAGTGGAAACGGACAACACGAGCCCAGAACCCCCCTTCACGATACCGTGCCTTGGGCTCATCCAAACCGATGATCTAGAACGTTTCCCTAATTCTGGTGACCGTTTGGAGATTAAGGGCCACCACCTATTAGATACAGGACCCTATATCGACCCTGTCACTGGAAAGTCTGATGTTCTTGTCGTGAAATTCTCCCGCAAGGCTGGCAAACCCAACGCAATGTGGCACCAAGACATTGAGAAACGTACGAAAGGCTAGTAAGCGTTCTGGGAGGCCTTGGTGGTGTGAGCGTGGGTGGACCGGGGGACGGGGTCCGGCAGGGCGGTATCTCTCGGCAGCGCCGAGGATCGGGGTCATCAAGTTTCGTTGAGGCGCAGGCGTCATGACCTATCGGACAACGGTGGACTGTTTCGTGCTCTGCTTGCGATGGAATAAATCGGTTTGGCGTTTGGGGCAAAAAAATCATGCGTTGCTATTCTTGCGGACTCTGTTTCACCCCGTTCTGATACCCCTCCTTTTGTCAGAGCACTAGACACAGCACCTAATTCCAAATGAAAATACTCGTAACCCAATCACCGAGGCTCTCCGTCTCTGACGGGAAGAGGTGCAAGGATCTTCTTTGCGTGATTCCTGATCGGAGATTATGTGAATGATGGAAACCCCTATTTTGCCAACGTAATTGGTCATGGACAGGGTCAGGGCTGCGGCTGCGGTACATGAAACATGCAGTGAAGCCACGCCACTACCGTGGAAGGATCTGGGCCCTCCCCAATTTAGCGCCCAGTATGTAGTCATGCTGTCAGATCCGCTGGTGAAACACGACAAGCAGCCCTATGCGGGCACTCGTCATATCCCGATGGCAACGTGGTATTTCGAGAGATGCAGGCAACGCGAATGGAGAAGGTGGCAGTCGAAATGATACAGATCCTCAAATGATCCGCAAAAGGCATGCCAAAGAGGAGTGTTAACCATGAAAGACGGAAATTTTCTGGGGTGATGTCCAGAACCGGTGTGACGACCAGAACTTCTCGAGCCGCAGAATGCCACTTTTCTAGGGTAGTCTGCCAGGATGTCTCTACCATGTCGCCATCCTGGATGTGCTGATGGCAAAATTCTGTACTTGCTCTCCTCATCGTCACTGAAGTCCCCGTCCAGCATGTGGAAGCGTACATAATCTATCCTCCGCAATGCCGCACCTTCTCGCAAAATAAATGTTTCATCGACCTCTTAGTCCTGATGCAGGAGATCGCGGTGTAGACGACGGATACGATCTCGCCGAACGCGTCTCTTCGCATCTGCGCAACTGACAAGGGCCTTTCGATTTCTAATTTGCTGCTCTCTTACCTCTGCTTCCGTATCGTCCTTGGCAGTGACGCCCATGCAGCCATCGCAAAAGAGCTCAAAGAATAGCGAGCATTCACAGTCAATACAGTGCCAGTCCTCCTGCCTGAAGCGACGGTTCTCGAGTATCTGATTGAAGGTTCCTGGCTGTCTTTCCGTGAGTCCACAACAGAAGTCGGACATTGTGAAGACTGATTTACCTCCACGACGGAGTACTTCTTCTCCTCGGCAGAGAAGAGTGAGAACAGCTACCTCCAACTAAACGTGGCTGTCTGGTCCGTGTCGTCCACGGTGAGGTCTGGGAGGTATATATCGTTCATCTGCGTGCGTACCTTTACTACATGCTTGGTAGCAAAAACATGATGTACCTCCTCCTTGAACAGCCTCGAGATGCGTCAACAGTCAAGCTAGAGGTGAATGAGGTCTTCATCTGTGGTACCAAACTTGCCAAAAACCAGTCCCCATAGTTCGGCAGGCCATTGTGGGACATCGAAGGGAGGGTTTATTGCAGCGGTTATTCAGGGGGTCTAATTCCAGCGGGCAGCCCAGCTCACGATCTTGGAATACTCTTTTAGACAGAGAAAAGTAGGTATCACGATTGAAGAGGTCTCCACCGTTCACCCGCCATTTCTGTCCTCCTGCGGCTTCTCGGTTATCTAGCCGCATGCGGCTATCTTGCCAAGGCTAATTCAGCCCTAAGTCTTGGCATCACTCCGCTCCGACGCTTCAGCATCTTCAATAATCTGAAATATACAGTACAGAAACCGCATCAAGGCCACCTTTTGAACATGAACGCGAACATTATGCATGAAGAAAAGAGACTGAGATCTGACACATGCCAAGGCGTTTCCTACTCACCTTCTTCGCTTATGAAGGTTTGCCGCAATTACTGTCTGTGAGAATGGGAGTAGCTATTGCCCTCATCGTCTGGCCAACAAGGAAAACCCTCCGGCGTAGAGCAAGCGCGGTCTAGAGTGCTCCGTAGATACAGCACATGGCCATATCTGTATCTGATCCAGCTGTCCATCATCCGTCCCAGCCGCACCAACTCTACCAGCTACGCTCTCGCGATCAAATCCAATCCGCTCTGCCACCTCTTCGTACCGAGGCCCACGAGCATCTTCGGTGGACCGAACCATTCCCACTGCTACACTTCGACCTAGGTTGCCTCGGTCTTGCTTCTCCTTTCAATCTTCGCTGCCTCTGTTCTTGCAATTCTCGTAAGAACCGATCTTCATTAGCGACCAGTGCACTTCCGCCAGGAATCTGTCACCCACGGACAGAGAGCGTCCAACGATAGCAGGATAGAAATGAGCAAGGCGAGTTTGGCGTGCAGCGACTTTAACGAATCGGAGGCGAGCGAGGGGTTTGTGGAGAGAACTATCGACGCTTCGATGATGCTTCATTAGGCCGCGTATTAGACATCGCCGCATATCTTGCGGTATGATGAGGGGAGTTGATGGTGTGAAATTGAGCTTTAAAGAATCGTAGTCGGATCGGATTCCTGGATCATGATGGCAACAAAGTTGACTGAGAGAACCTAGCAGAAAGCCTACCAGATGGGCCAGAATGGTACAAAACAAGTGATTCTCTGTAAGGAAGGTCGACACGGAATCCTTCCAATCGAGCTCTATGATCCCAAGCTTAAGGTTCACCCATAATCGTGGAAGACGAACATCATTGATGGTCGTCCCAACCCCCACAAGATGGACTGGGCGGATCAACATTTTTTGATAGTATCACCCTGGACGAATCTTGCCATGGAATCTTTGGGGACAAACCCTCCTTGAGCCGTTTGCTTGCAAACACCGCTTTCTGCTAAACACCGCTTTCTGCTTGTCGTTGGTATAAGTATCAGATGAAGGAACCGGACTCGTTCCGGACGCTTTGAGAAGATCGGCAGCACCCAACTCGCCTGTGGAATACCTCTCATGGGTCAAAGATATTTAGATTATAGTCAATAGGATTTGGAGGTAAGGAGAATCTAGTGCAATCCAGAGTCGAGGAGTTTGTTAGGCTGTGTATCAATATTCTGTATACTGGATAGCGATGACCACAACATCATCTTGCTTGATCTACCTAACGGTCTCATTGCCAGTCAAGTTTGCCTCTGCTTCTTCGCGCCTCAAAGTTTGTCCTCTATAGCCCCTCTTTCCCCGCGCAAACCAGTCCACGACGATAATGAACACAACGACTCCATATACAGCAGAGACGTAATTCATATCTGCGGTGATTGTCAGCCCTCGCACATTCCGAAGCAAAACTTCCTTAGACGGGGATTGGACGACTTACTTCCTCCGGAAACGGGTTTTGCCGGCGGGAATGAGTACATAATAATCGTAAAGCAGGTCCACAAAAGCAACACGATGTTGGCGAATAGTCCAAAAGAGCCCAACCAGAAGGGGCCATGATGAATATTGTTGCGACCTTTGATCAGGAGACAGATGACCGGAATCGAGTACGAGACATAAAGCAGAACGATGCAGGCCGTGACCATGCTGTTGAATGCTGTATAGCTTCCCAAATAGAGTAGTCCGAGAATGGTCACAAGAACGCAACTGACGAAGTGGGCACGGAGAGGGACATCCACTCGAGGATCAACATGGCTGAGGAATTTGCTAAAGGGTAGGCCGCCATCGCGAGCAAAGGACCAGCATAAGCGACTCTGCCACGTATGACTTGCGACTAGACACCAAATGCCCGTCGCTATGAACAGACTCTCCAGCACGATGGCTCCTGCCTTACTTCCAAGGGCTTGGTAAAACAACGCCAAGATCGGTACGAGAGTAGAAGTGGTCTGGAGATCGCTAAGGTTGTTCATGCTGAAAAACAGGGCGATGGAGTAGAACCATGAGGTGACGAATCCAATGGCGACGGTACCCATGATGGCGATAGGGACCATCTTTTCAGGGCGGTTGACTTCCTCGGCAAGGTGAGTGGCACAATCGAGGCAGGCGAAGGCGTAGTTGGTGTTGATTAGGCCGACGATGAAAGCGATCCCGTTTGCCGACCACCCAGTGTTGTTTACGAAGTTGGCAAAGACGAACTTTGCATCCTGGTGCGTTGGCGCCTTTGCAGGGACCGTGACCAGAATAATGAAGAAGGATATCAGTGAAGTGAATATCGAAATCTGAGCTATGACGGGTAGCCATTTTGCATAGCAGTTCCACATGAAAGCGAAGACATTGATGACGAGGTATCCAACCCAAACATGCCATGGCATTATCACGCTGCATCCGTCAGCGACCTCGCTCAAAAAGGCAGTATTGGGCGAGATACATACAAGTCTGGATGCGACAGTTGCCAGCAGCCCACCGCGGCACTTGCCGTTGCCAATGCGACACTAGCACTGGTGAAGATACTTCCCGCCCAGGCAAACCACCCTGTCAAGTAGCTGGCGAAGTTCGCGTATCTTTTGGGCGCCAGCTCATTCGCCCAGAAATACTGCCCCCCCGCATTCGGGAGTGCTGATGCCAACTCTGATAGACTTATTCCCACGCATGTTGAGATGAGTGCGAAGAAGAGCAAACCGTAGACGATTTGCACAGGGCCCCCAGAGTTGATGCCAGTGATGAGGGCGGCAGAGATGCCCCACCAAGAATTGGTGAGGGAGAAGCCAACGCCGAGGAGGGAGAACCAAGTGTAATTGCGCTTCATCTCTTGGGTGTAACCCATCTGCGCCAAGGCGAGAGCGTCAGAGTCTAGAGATTTGAGGTCGACATTGTCATCAGACGTATTGCGGGCGATGTCGTCGAGGGTGGACTTTTCGTTCGCCATGGTCGCGAATGCTTGTCCTGAATGGTGGAAGTTATTTGGCAACAACCGTAAACCGCCCTCAAAATCAAATTCCTTAGAGTAGCGTATAGGATGGGTACAAGCGTTGCGTCTAGCAATGGAAGTAGAAGATCAAGTAGGTGTAGAAGAAGAGGAAAAGTCCTGACTAGAAGACCGAGGCGTGGTCTACAAAACCCGGTACGAGTTCCTTGCTCACGTACAAGGTCCGCTCTTGCCTCTTGAGTATCCTTCTGTTGCCGTGTCAACGGAGCTTTCGATGCCTATTATCTCGCTGGGGTCAATTCAGCTTCGACGTTAATTAAGCAAGGGAGAGAATGCGATCTGCTCAATGGAAGTATGCGGCATAGATCTAGGCTGGGGTCGCTAGGGCTGATAGCCTTTTTTTTCACATGCACCCGAGCAACCCTGGAATTCTGCTTCAATGCTGATCTTCTGAATTCGATCTCCGCGTGCATCCCTTAACCGACGCGTGATCATTGAGATTGGGTTCCGTCCCTAAGGTACACCAATAAAATCATATTAGCGATCATTCGCAGGCTGCGCGCGCTGGTTAGACTGACCTTTCAGAGTTGCGCAAAACTCCGCTGTCTCCTTAATCCCTAAGATCACTCTCCTTATCTGTAAGTCGATATGCTCGAGTACATTTATCATTACCAAAAGAAAAGATCACTCAAAATCCTGAGCCACAGGTGGGGTAAGCGGCACACGATTGGCCCCCAAAGGACGCTGACTTGCATCTAGGAATATAGGGACCGCGATAGCGCGGCCTAGGGATCCTTCGACCAGGCAGCTAGCTATCATCTAGCACGCAGCTACTGCAAGCACCCGCGAAGAGGTAGGTATTCCAGAGAAGCAGTGGGAGATTGCAACACCAGCACAACTGCTTGTACCTCAAGCACGTTGTCGATATATTATAGGGCCGCAAGGATCACAGAGAACGGATGCAGGTAAAGAGGCAGACAAAATAGGTATATCTAAGAATCTGCGGGCATGGAAAATGATAAGTACCGTACGAGGCAAGCCCGCCAATACCGTTGCAGCCTAGTGTCTCGGGACTGCTTTTCCCAATAGAGGAAAGCGGCAGTTTGCAGCACGCTAGAGAATCGTATTTCCTCGTTCAGTCTTCGACTTCAACATTCGACAACATGCAGGTAGCGCCAGGTCTACTTGATGTATTCAGAGCATCCAGAGATCCATCCGTCTACTCATTGCCAGCTGTCAGTATCACGTCAAGTAGTCGTCTCTTTCCGGAAGATCCATGCCGAAGAACCTTCGCTGTCGCTTCCTGCAGTGCTGCTTCCCACCTTCACAAGTCGGTCATCTCAGAATGATAGTACCATTGTTCGATGTTTTCAGTCGCTTTGCTCGTCCTGCAGCTCCTCTTCTCCCCAAAATGTGACTGCGCCGCTTTCGATCCCACCATCGCCTCCAATGTTCTGTGTCTCAGAAATCGTTAGCCTGAGACACCTCAATCTTGTTCTCCTTCTTCCTTTTTTCGTTATAGTGAGACAACGCATCAAGATGATCTGACACTTGGGACTCCCGAGTTCTCTATAGACTCAGCATCGCTGCAAGAACTTCGCTATCCGCGGCCTAAAGGTGATGGTATCTCGATGGAGCCTCCCCCTCCAATCAACCGCTCATCGACCCACAAAGTAATGACGACTGACCTCAAAGGCTAGCGCTTAGCATATAAGCAGGGACCCGCGAGAAGTTGACAATGATCCACTATGTTTCGAGATAGGGCTGGCTAGTACGAAAGAGACTACTGATGGACGTTCCTACGTTGGAACCCCGGAGAACATCAACAACTGGATCCAGGCGAATCTTCTTGGAAGATCCAGCGAGCTCCCAGAGAGTAGACGTGATTAATAAGAAGACGTCGCAGTAGTTGAGGATGCCCTCGTCGCCGCCTTCGGGGGTGATGTGAATGTTGAGTCAAGACTGCGCCATGTATCCTATTCTGGCAGTGTTATTGACCATCTGAATTGTTGTGGTGCCAATAAGCGATCGATATCTTGTCCATGTTGAGTGTTTCATGAAAGGACCTTCCCCTAAATGTCAACGGGCTTGTCAACAGCACCAACGTTGAACACATCAAAGCCAAACGAGACCTTGTTCTACTCAGGCGCTACTTTGAGGTACTCGAAATGCTTGTCGTTCTTCCACATCATGGGAACACCAATAACTACACCCCAGATCGCGATAGGTCGTTGCAATTGTTCCCTTTCACTGTATAAAATGTCATCAATGACAGTGTTAGCTCAGTAATTGGGGAGATAAGAATGTCTTACGCCCGCCGCACCCTCACTCCAGTCTTCGAGAGTCATCCGTTCGAGAGCTTCTACGGTGGTCATAAGACATGCAAGAGGCAACTTGCGCCCGTCGCATTCTTCTCAAAACACCAACGAAGTGGTACGCGCTCAATACAGCCAGCGATCTTAAGCCAGGTTACATTAGAATTGTCTGACAATATTGATTTGAAGCTTCAGTCATTCAATATTTTGATTTAATCTACGTTAGAGATCGTTCGCAACTTCTGTCTGACGTAGAACCAATCCGGAACCCTTCCACCTGGACTGACTGCGTTACCAACTCCTTTACGCCTTTTTCCGCGCTGGGAGCATTTACAGCGGCACTCCAGCAGGCACTCCTGGACGAACGATTATGCCTTGCTCAATTCATGCTCTACACTGAAAATTCATTTCTCAGTGCTTGTCGTACTGACAGCCAAACCCCGCTTCGGAGCCCGTGCTTCTCTTTCGAGCAAGTGCCCACGAAATGCGCTAACAAACCATGGCAACTATGATCTCAACACAGCCAGTGGCTAGGTCTCACGCAGTTGCAGCAGGTGACGTGTTTCCTGCCGTCATTTGAAACAGTGACCGCCCTCTCTTTGTTTGATTCTAGCATACATTCAACCTTCGACCCTTCAAATCCACTAAAACCCCTTCAACCCCTCTGCACATCCCAAGAAACACTGCATCCCAAGAAGCACTGCACAACTCCTCAATCACCAGACGACATCCGCTTCAAGATCGCCATGTCCTCCGCCAGCGGCTTCGACATATCCCCTCCCCTCGAACCCAACAACGCCGACCACGCCGACCAATGATCCCGCTTCATCGCCGCCGTCCTCGGCCACCACGGAGACGACCCACACCCCGCCAACACCGAACCACCCCTCTTTCCCATCGGCCTTCATCGAATCCAACCTCGGCGAACACCACCCCCTCCTCCCCCACGACGGCAGCAAATCCCCCCCCTTCGGCTCCCAGGTCAGCAGCGGCGGCCCGACCACGCAGCGGGAAGCCATATCCGTCATCCGCCAGGTGTACGGATTCGCAAAAGAAAACTTCGGGGCCAGGGATTCTCCCTTCGGCACGAGGGCGCCGAGCACGGGGACAATGCTTACGGGGTTAGGGGACGGTGTATGGATCCGCGGAGGCGGGTGAGTCGTTCGAGACCTATAGGACCGAAAGGGGTACGTAAGCCGGGTCCAGGATCCCAGACTTCCGCCGTGAAAGCTGACACTAGTTAGGAGCAGAAGGGCCGCGAAGCGAAAGCACGCGCAGGGGCTGGACTGAGGTCGATTTCATAGAGTGGTGATAGAGTAAAGTAGGCCTGAGGGTGCAGGGATGCAAGGTGTTAACGTCACGACAGCACCGAATCCGTAACCGAACCTCTATGTACTTGCCCTCTCCCCAACTAGTGCAGCAACATGTCTCGCCCATCGCTTCCTACTGTCTCGGCATGCATCAAGCGTCCCTTTCCCATCATCTATCACGTCGGTCATCAGGTGTACCACTCGGGCTCATGGGCAAATAATACACTGCTGAATGGAGGCGATATGGGCTGCGATATCGACTGGGTATAGACAGCTCGTGCTCGCGAAGTACTGACCTTGTTTATGTTGTGAAGAATTTGGGAACGTGTAATCAGTGAGGATAGGAATCCACGGAGGGAGAATACAGATGGATGAAGGCTTCGACGATGGAAGGACGGATAAGTGATAAACGTCTGCAGTATCCTGATTGATATCTAGATAAGTCTTCCCCAGCTTAAGTGGGAGACTTCCAAAACGCCTCTATGGCCCCTTTTCTCATTTTCTGCCCCCGGTAATCTAAAGGAGGTATCTTCTATCACGTAGCCCGAAAGAACGCCATCTATAGTCATTACGCAGGACTCTTCCAACCATCTAGATCTCTCAAATGCCTATGCATCATCATCCGTGTCTGGTGGATGAGGCGTGCCCTATCTCTGTGTTAGCCTACGACCCGACATTTGATGATGCAAGCAGGGAAATCTACCTTGGGCGAGTTCAACCACTCAATATGCCTCAACCTCCTCCTCGTCTCCCTCTCCTTCATTTGCGCCCTCGTCAACTTCTTCGTCTTCTTCTTGACCTTGAAATTCATACCCCCATCACCTTCCGCATCCGTATTGACCGCGCTCGCCGTCGCGCTAGAAACATTACTGCTCGCCGCACTACTACCCGGCCTGCTATCTTCAAATCGATCCATTGAGACAGCCAAATGCCCTTTGTGCGTCACTCGCCCGTCAGCGACGTGCCACTGCTCGGGGCATAAAGCGCCCACGAATTCTTCGTTGTGGGAAATCATGACGACACCGCCTTTGTACTCGCGGATAGCTACGGCGAGACCGCCTAGTGAGTCGCGGTCGAGGTAATTGGTAGGTTCATCGAGGACAAGAAGATGGGGGTTGTTCCACATGGCGCCTGCAAGGACGACCTTCACTTTCTGTCCGCCTGAAAGACCGGAGATCTCGTTGTGGTTTGCGATCTCAGGGTCCAGGCCGATGTCTTCAAAATGCTTGGAGATCACTTTGGGCTCGAGGAGGCGGAAGCCGAGACCTTCACGCGAAGCTTCGTGGTCGTCGAATTCCTGGATCAGCTTACCAAAACCGAGTTCTACAAGCGTTTCGCGGGAGACTTGGGTGTTGTGTTTGGGCAGCATGCCTGCCCACTTGACTTCGTACTGGAACGTCTTCTTGTATTTCTGTCTTCCCATCAGGTTTTCGACCTTTCGCTCGCCCAGTCCTGGCAGGGCGACAATTTTCTCCATCTGAGCCTTGTCCTCTGGAGTGAGCACTCTGGTCTGCTTCATTAGCACTTCTCGATCGTCACCATTCGCGTACCGCCATTGGAGATACTGATTTGGGGTCTTCTCCATGTGCATTTCCACATGCTCAAGGGCATGCTGCTTGATGTACCCAATACGCAGGTTGGGATGCTTCTCGACTCTGCCGGTCTGAGGGATTGTCTCGCCAGTCAACAACTTGATCAGCGTAGACTTGCCCGCACCGTTAGCTCCGATGATTGCTGTTCGGGAAGAGAGTGTGAGGGCGCATGTGACGTCTTGAAGGGATGGTTTCGTGGATCCAGGGTAGGAATATGTACAGTTCTGCATGCGGATGATGGCTCTCGTGGATGATTTAACACCAGTCAGGATACCTGGGTTCGGGAACTTGAATTGGACCTGAGACGCCGACAGCGTGTAATAACTCTTCGCTTCAGGCTTGACTCGGACAAAGGCCGCAAGGTTTCCAGGGTAGCAGACCAGTTTTTTCTGCTCATAATGGTAGATGTCCGTACACACATTGTCGAGGAAGCCAGAGTCGTGACTGACTATCAGACTGGTGATTTCGGTATGGCTCCTGAGGTACTCCTCTAGCCACTTGACGTTCCCAACGTCCAGATGATTGGTAGGTTCGTCCAAGAGCAGCACATCCGCACCCATGAGCATAGCTCTAGCCAGAGCCAACTTCATCTTCCATCCACCAGACAGCGATCCGACTTTCTCTTGTTGCCGTCCATTGGGACCAGCAGTGAATCCAACTTCGCTCAGAACCTCTGAGATACGCTCTTTTCCAGAAGCTGCCAGCTCAGGATCCTTGGCAACAAATTCAAGGATGCTCAAGTCCGCGTCTTCGCCTTGGTTGTGCTCCACGAAGCAAGTCTTGAGCTGATCCTTGCTCGGAAAGCCTTCCAGCTTGCCCTCTGCGATACTTCGCATAAGGGTGGATTTGCCAGCCCCATTTCTTCCGCAAAGACCATATCTGTGACCTTTATGCAGGGTGATGTTGGTGTGTGACAAGAGCAGCATACCACCGTATGCCAAAGAAAAATCGGTGTTCACGATCTCGATCTCGCCTGTGTCTTCCTTGATGGGCTGTCCAAACTTGCGATGGTCTTCGTCGACGAAATACTTCTCCAATGCCTGCGAGACCAAGTCGGCTTCTCCCGTCTTCAACAGCTGCTGTAGGTAGCGACCGGTGCAGGAGCCGATGCGAGAAACCTGGCGAAGGTTTACATCCTCCTTGACCATTTCCGAGATATAACCTTTTGTGACTGTCCATAGCTCGACATCGCCTGGCTCTCCGGTAACACCACCACGCATTTTGACGTCTTTTTCCAAGACTCTCAGCACGTCTTCGGCAGAAGTAGGCGCGATTTGACCACTCAACAAGTTGCCGTCGTCATCTTTCATGGCAGTCCTTATGACCTGCAATGCCCTCGTAGCCATTTCTCTGACTTCGGGTAGAGATGCTCGGTCTTTGACTCCCTGAACACCAGGCTTCAATTTTGGCAGGAAGGTTCTCGCCTCAATCGGATCGTGCACCAGTTTTGTCAGATTCTCCACTACAACCACTGTCTGCCGTAGAACTTCCTGAGATGTTGTAGGGGTATTCAGAGATCGCTCAAGGAGCGGCGTGAGGAGGGCGAGGACAGGAGATGTGACAATGGCGACAAAGGTAGTCTGGGACAAGGCGTGTATGGCCTTTTGTAGGGTTTCAGTGGAGGGGTTTTGCATAGTCTTGATGAGGAGCGGTATCCGAGGTGCTACATCGTCATTAGACAGTAGGGTTGTAAGGGATGTCATCGTCTTCAAAGCTTGCTTGCCAACCTGCAGAAAGTGGTTAGGATAGGCATTGCGCTTGGTCTCCTAACATCACATACCTCAGCTTTCAAATCGTGCATCCCTGTCTCAACTATCGGTATCAGCCCCGCCAACTTCTTTCCCATACTCTCCCTCAGCAAGTCCTTGGTCCTTTCTTCCTCCTTACTACCTTGACCCATCTTCGCCTTGACCGCCATTCTCCCCAACATCTCATACGCGCCCACGGCTCCCTGCCATTTCCCAGACCTCTTACCCAAGTATTGTGACAGTACGGGAATGAGACCAACGACCAAGCTCTCGGGGGGTAGGTTCTTGAAAAGCGCATCCAGGGCATACTGCGCAGATTCCTTCACCACGGCGCCCTTGTCCGCCAGTGCATCCAGCGCAGGCGGGACGACGCCCCCATCTTGTAACAAAAACACGACCTCGCTGATCGCTTGCGCAGGTGGAAACTTCTCGAACAGCGCACCCAGAAGATTCATCGCGCTCTCCCTCTTCGAGCCATCTTTCTTGTCTGCAGCAGCCTTCCTGATCTCGTCCAGTACGCCATATGCGCGAAAGCCGCGGAAGCCGACCGAAGTGATTAGGAGGTTTGTGAGAGCGTAAGAGGCGTCAACTGACTCTTGCGAGGTCTTGGATTTGAAGATTGTGTCAAGGAAGGAGGAGACTTCCTCAAGGGTTGGAGGTACGCCTGAGGGAGCGGATGATTTGGTGAGCATGATGGGGACCGTGGGAGGAGAAACTGAGTGTGGCATTCTCTGCTGGTGGTGTAGGAATGGAGTCGTACGAGTTCGGGGTTTCCAGAGCGCGGGGAATTGATTTTTCCGAGGCTGTGGCCGTAGGAAATCGAGGCCTAACGCTGCGCGGACGTGCAGCCTCAGGGGAGTAGGGTGGGATATTGCAAAGATGCAGTGGAGAGGGATATGGAGGTTAGATATGAGGGTGAGCCAGCGACCCTCAGAAAGAGAATTTGGTGTTGGAATGGGGGAAGTTGGAGCATGTGGAAGGGCCACTGGTCAGGAAATTTTCAGCTGCTTCGGCTCAGGACTTTTGGGTGCGTCAGCAGCACAGGAATTCCTTGCAGCTTCGGTCAACCGGGCAAACTGTTCCTCCTAGCCGCGGGCACTACGGATAGAGCAAGACAACATCGCACACATTTGTAGACCAATAGACTGACCCATTAACTCTGGTTGAATGCAAGAACTCTACATTTCTCTATTGATTACGAGAGGACTGAAAGGAAAGACCTTCTGCAATCGTTGATGCGTCCTTTGAGCAACGGGCTTTCGAATTGTGATCCTCATCTGGCCAAACAACCCACTCAGCTCGTCTCTTGAACCTCCTTCAGAGCATCACCAAGTCTCTGAGCCTTGCCCTCATCATGACTCTTGAAGAATGCATCATTCTGAGCCTTGAACTCGGGGTATGTGCCCAGGCTTTTGATCTGGGCCTGGACCCTATCATGCTCTGCAAATAATGCTTTTACACGAATGTCATCCTCTGTCTCTGCCTTGTCTAGGGGCGTGTCGTCTTCGGCCTCCGTATCTCCATGAGGGGTGTCATCCTGCGTCTCTGCCTTCTCTTCAGGCGTGTCATCTTCGGCCTCTGTCTTTCCTTGAGAGGTGTCATCCTTCGTCTCTGCCTTTCCTTCAGGGATCTCACTCGACGTTTCCTCCTCTTTACATGTCAGGTAGACTACGATGTCGTCGAGACGAGAGTCTATGTCCGCAAACAACGCATGCATTCTTGTATCCCTCCAGGTTGACAGGCGTTCGTGGTATTCTACTTCCCTTTGTGCCCAATTCTCCTCTAATACTAGGTCAGGATCAGTAAGATCGTTGGGTAGGTAGACTAACGTTCCACAGCACGTTCGTGTTGTTCCTGTTTTGTGGGCAGAGACTCTTCGAGCTCCACGTAAAGCTGCCACAAGTGAGCAAGGTGTGCCTGCTCTTCCTCGGTCCCGATTTTGCCAGCGCGCGCTTTGTACTCTTCCATGTTGCCCCCCAACGTCAGGAATGTGAGTTTGATGACTGCGAGCTTGCGCGTGAATTCAAGCAGCCCTGCAAACGTCTGTTCACGCACCGCCGTGGCCAGGTTTCTGCTTCTTTTCTTTTCCGTCAGTTCGCGATCCCCTGCCATATCGACCAGCTGGAAAATTCGGTCCTTGCAAGGCGTCTTAGGCTGGTCTTCAATGGTGTTTTTGCGAGTTGAATCCATGGATGTTTGGTCACTGGGGGATGTTAGAAGCGTGTTTCTTAGTTATGCGGTAAATTACAGACCGTTTGAGTAGTGGGTAGGAGTGGTGTTGTGCCAGTGTGCAATAACGGTCTTTGTTGGCTAGCTGTTATTGCTTTTGTGCAGCTTGCTCAACGCAAGTCGCAACGTGTTGGGGCAAGTATTGACCAGTAGCAGGAGTTTCAGACTGATCAGAGGTGCCTCAGCATTATTGTGGATGGCGTTTGTGCAATGCGGAAGGAATCTGTTGATGCACAGGTCGGCAAAGTTCATAGGGCTGAATCCTGGCGTTCTGATTTGTTGTGCCTACAGCTTACATCTAGAAACCTGTGGACACAGACATGTCAGTACGCAACAGATAAAGATGTTCGCAAAGAGATTGATATACCTGTCTCTGTGTTTCCCTCACCCATACTCTTGCTTCCACTGCTTCCGCTCTGGATGGCGCCCAATATGCCGTCAACATAGGCCGCTCCGCTCCACTTCTGATGAGTCAAGACGTCCACACCGAGCTCCTTCTCGCGTCTCTGAATCAGCTTCACATAAGCCAGCATGCCATCCTCCTTGAAGTCTCTTGAAAGCTCTGCTGTTACTGCTGCGGTAGAGTGCAAACCAGCCAGAGAGATCAGCTGCAGAACGAAGCTAGGAGCAACAACATCAGCTGTTTTTGCTCACTAAATAGGGAAGAGATATCAGTGCTCACCCGTGTTTGGCAAGATCCCAAATGAAAGACTTCAGGGAAGCTTCATTGAAGCCCTGGCCCATCCAATTGAATGACGGGCTGAGATTGTAAACTAGTTGCTTCCCAGGATGAGCTTTCCTGATCTCGCCTGCAAACTTCCCACCTTTCTCTACGTTCGGATCCGCAGTCTCGAGCCAAAGCAAGTCAGCGTACGGAGCGAACTCGATTGCCCGCTTTGTGGCTGCTGCTAACCCCGCACGGTAGTGGTAAAAGCCCTCGCGAGTTCTTGGAATGTCCCAGGAAAAGAACAAGGGAGAATTGGTATACTGTGCTGCGAGAGTACGTCGCCTTGATAGAGGGAGATTACGATCCATTCTCACCTGGGCACCGTACTGGAGGATCTTGCTCTGATCTGCACCTTCCGACTCAAGGTGTTTCACCACAGCTGAAGATGGTCAGAGTATGAACTCGGTCTGGAGAGGAGGGTGCTTCCCCTACCTTCATCAAATGTCATGAGCTTATGCTCCTTCACCCACTTCGCCTCATAACGGTCAACTTCCACTCCAGTGGTACCTTGGAGCTCCATCGCTTGCAAAGTCTCGGCCAACGGCTCCGCGTCTTCGTCTACACCGAGGATGTATTCATGATCCCGAACGTCTACAGCGCTGCTGAGAAGCTTTCCAGACTCGGAGTCTGTTCGAGCAATTACGAGATTCTCGCAGCCCATCAGATCCCATTGGAATCTGGTAGCGACCAGTCGGTTAATGTGTTCGCCCACGGGGACCAAGACTTTGCCTGCCAAGTGGCCGCACTTCTTGCCACCGTGCAATTGGTCTTCGAAGTGTACGGCTGCTGCACCATTCTCCGCAAAAAGCTTGGCCAGTTTCATAACAGCAGTAAGGCCTCCGTGTCTGAAGTCATATCAGCATCCTGTCCTCGTTGGCCAATGTCACAGATCCTCACCCGGTATCCCCGTCTGCAACGATTGGTCGCATATAATCTATGTATGGTGCCTTCGTCCTTTCGTCCTTGCTCATCTTCCTCCTTGCATCCCAATGCTTCCGATCATGCAACTGTTGTGCTTTGAATATTCGCTGCACTTGATTCGGTACCGTGTTGTACGGGTAGTCTCCGAAATCCGGAGAGACCTCGTTCGTGGAGGTAAGCACAGAGGAGCAAGCCCACCCAGAAATATACAACACTTCCTGGTTGACAGCTTGTTGGGTCATTTGAATAGGGTCAATGGCTCCCACTACCGGTTTGTCAGCCCTCTTGATCGAGAAGCCTCACTGGTGGCTTTTCACTTGTATGGACAGGCTGCCCAACGGCAGCCCTCTCTTTGAAAAGGCTGAACAACTTCCTCGCCATCACAGAGCTCGGGTATGTTTGCTGCAGTGTCCCTCTCTTGCCGACCACATCCTCCGCAGAGTATGGTCTCTTAATACCCTCATATCGGGCTGAGGCCCACCATTGCTTGACGTCTTCCACTTCTTGGATGAAGAGGGCGTCTTCAGCGGCGCCGCTCTTCTCTGATGTTGGAAGGAGCTGGTAGGAGTCCGAGGGTAATGCAGTAGACAGCGGAGGCTTGACGGCAGGGAGATGGGAGGACAGTGCTCTACCAGTGTGTCTTGGCTGAAGGCAAAGTATAGGGGAGGAGGGCATGCATCTCTGGGCAGCTTTCCTGGGAAGGCTTCTGGCAGCTGTTCCAAGCATTGTCTAGGATGGAATAGCAACCCTATGAATCTTGACTATGCTTGTGCAATTTTGTAGCTGTCTATTGACTGGGAATTGCTTGTAATGATGGCCGGATACTAGAACTTGATGGCAGAGAGACGCTCGAACCATTCCAACTAGACTTTAAATTGCATACTCGATGGCTGTTCCTCGCGAGTATAGGCCGTCTTTGGGGTCTTGGAGAGGCGAAGACAAATTGTATGGGCCAATTCCCCCACAAATATGTTTTTTGGCCGAGGTCCGGCACCGCCGCTTGCCCGCGGAACGTCACCTAGGTGGAGCAATAACAGTCTTAATTCCGGGCATCGCTCCCTCAATTCCATACATCAATTGCAATTGTCAAGCTTCTCAAAGTCTTCCAAACGGGCACAGACTCCACTGATGCCCCTATAGACTACTAAACCGCCCCCAAAACCTCGCAATCCCTGGGGCACTTACCTGCGCCATGCTCTCGACGACAAGGGTAGCACCAAGGGCTGCCGTGCTAATACAAGTATTTTATCCATTGAGCAGTATCCTGCTCATGCTGACCTTGCTTGTGACAGCCTAGACTCTTATCTTCCATCGCCCACTCGATACGAACCTACTCCTCCGCCTCCGAACCAGACCTCAAAACCACCCTTAAAGAAGCCATACCAGCAAAGCGCGAGCTTCTCAAAAAAGTCAAGAGCCATGCCAGCAAGACAATTGGTGAAGTCAAGGTGGAGAACACGCTTGGTGGCATGAGGTACAACAATCACCACTACTATCTCCTGCGGCCAGTCTGACAAGCATTGCAGAGGGCTTAAAGCAATGGTATGGGAAGGATCCGTCCTCGACGCAAACGAAGGCATCCGATTCCACGGCAAAACGATCGAAGATTGCCAGAGTGTCCTGCCCAAAGGCACCTCCGGCACCGAAATGCTACCCGAAGCCATGTTCTGGCTGCTTCTGACCGGCCAAGTCCCCACTACATCACAAATCCGTGCCTTCTCTCGAGAACTCGCTGAGAAATCCACCCTGCCGAACTTTGTCGAGAACATGCTAGATAGCTTTCCTACGGACCTGCACCCTATGACTCAATTTGCCTGCGCTGTTTCTACACTCAATCACACCTCTGCTTTTGCGAAAGCGTATGAGAAGGGTGTCAACAAGGCCGATTACTGGGAACCTACATTCGACGACAGTATCTCACTGCTCGCCAAACTCCCCACGATAGCCGCCAAAATCTACCAAAACAGCTACAAGGGTGGTGGGTCTCTACCAGCACAGGTAGATCCAGAGCAAGACTGGTCCTATAATTTCGCGGCCATGCTCGGCAAGGGCGGCAAGGAGAACGAGAATTTCCAAGACTTGCTACGACTCTACCTTGCTTTACACGGTGATCACGAGGGTGGCAACGTCTCTGCGCACGCTACCCATCTGGTTGGTAGCGCGTTGAGTGATCCCTTCCTCAGCTACAGCGCCGGTCTACAAGGTCTTGCCGGACCACTGCACGGGTATGCTCCTCAACCTTCAACTTTCACTTCTCGACTCAGCAGATGCTAACGCCAGTCCCACAGTCTCGCAGCACAAGAAGTCCTCCGCTGGATCCTAAAAATGCAGTCACACATCGGGACCTCCTTCACCGACGCCGACGTGAAAGACTACCTTTGGTCAACCCTGAAATCAGGCCAGGTAATCCCCGGCTACGGGCACGCCGTGTTGCGAAAACCCGACCCCCGCTTCGAAGCCCTCATGAAGTTCGCCTCCTCCCGCCCCGAGATCGCCGAAGATCCTGTCTTCCAGCTCGTGAAGCGGAATAGCGAGATAGCGCCGGGCGTGTTGAAGGAACACGGGAAGACGAAGAATCCCTTTCCGAACGTGGACAGTAGTTCTGGCGTGCTATTCCACCACTACGGCTTCCACGAAACGCTCTACTACACCGCCACCTTCGGTGTCTCGCGCGGTCTGGGACCGCTAGCGCAGCTAATCTGGGACAGAGCATTGGGGCTGCCGATAGAGCGGCCAAAGAGTATTAATCTGGAGGGCTTGTTGAAGCTAGCGGAGGGATCGTAGCTAATGACGGGATGGGGATTAGGCAGCGTGATAATGGATGATGTGATGTGTATATGAGAGCCATGTAAGATGTTGCAAAAGCAAAGAAATGTAGAGATTTGGAAGATATCCCGTATGTTTTGAATCTACTGCTCAAGAGATACTCCGAGTCTGCTCAGCCAAGCAATGGTTTACCGTGTACATAATGAGATACGTAAGATGATGAAAAGCAGGAACTGGACATTGCCCTGTCTATTTTACCCTTCTCCCGTTCATGAAGCGTGCAAAAGCAGAGCAAATGTAGGACTCATGCCCTGGAATATAGCAAAGCCCGGGATTCGAAGCCAAAGAATATATGAAATCATGCCTCGTGCTGTGCTCGTCGTGGCTCAGATAGAGGACGTGTTACCTGCCTGTGTGACTCTCCTGTCGGCCTTTCGTATCCAACATCCTAGCTCAGTCAAATTGCAAGACAGATATGCATCTTTCTCCCCTGTCATATTGCATCGAATTTGTCCTATCTACAAACCACTCTCCAGTCACATTCTGGACGTATATAAACATTCAGTCGTCCCCCTCCCAATACAGATTCATCCAAGATGCCAATGCTTCACGGCATTTCTCGTATATGGTCATCGATATCCACAAGAATCTAACTCACTCTGCAAACCCTAGAACTTCATATTCCCGCCGCGATCGGACTCACAAAGCGGAATGCCTTCATATCTAGATGGAGCTTCAGTCAGCAATCTGTCATGCGAGACGAGAGAAGTCTGGAGCGTGGGGTGCCGGAACGTGTTCCGCGACCCCCGAGAAGCTTTAGCTAAAGAGATTATGGGCTAGAGGAGACTCACTCTGAATATCCTCTGGCAAGGTTGATATTTTGAAGAGCTGCAATTCTGAAATCAGTAGTTTTCTTTTTGAGATCAAGATTTGAGTCCCAAGACGGTGGCGGGAGTCACTACAATCCCACAATGTGTCTTGCAACTCAATTCGGGGTGCGGATTAGTACAAGAAGGGCTGCTCACCCTGCGTAGCTGCGCCTTTCAGCACTACACCATTTTGCGGTCAGCATTCCTCTTTCGAGACGGATACTCGCGTCTAGGACACATTTCAGGAGCAGGACGTGTCTTACGATTGTCAATAGTGGCGTTGATCACTACTCTCTTGCCGCTAGAATGTACACCAAAGCCGCCGACTATTCGAAAGTCAGTACTGCTTGTTTGCGATAGAAAGCCGAGTCATAATCAATGCATGCAGAGTATACACTCCCACGGCATGTCCCAAGAGTGAGAATCCGAGATTAAAAGAATGAAGGAACTTTGACACCGAGTATACGTACTTTCGACCCCGTGACTACCTGCGATCGTCTTCACAGAGGGAGATTCGCCTACGACCTTTACGAGCGATTCCCCCTCGTATCTCTCCTGGTAGAGGTTTCGGATATCCCGGGAGGTAAAGGTCTTTGTTAGTGGGATGTTAATGGAATGCTTGGGAGATGATCAGTGACGCGTCAATGGAAAGAAACGGCCGTATATTTACATGAATGCCTTGGAACTATTCCCATCGTCAGCACGGTCTAGCTTCGGAAGCAATCAAGTGACGCCAGGGAAAACGCACCCAAACAGCCACGTGAGGAATGAATGACACCTAAAATCTCTGGTCAGCGACCTGCTACCAACAAGTTTGGCTACAGCTTCAAGATTTCGAGGTGAGCCCTTACAGAACATCCAAGTTGCTCCGAGATCTCTCGCTCGTGGACGTCTAGGGCGCTTTAGTGACGGGTCATGTAAGCATGAGCCACGATTGCTTACGATCTGTCAAGCCTACGTAGGAATTGGAGTCAGCGTATCTTCTTTGAAACAGAGAATCGGAGCTGAGAATCGTCCCGGAATTTAAATTGGGTCTTTGCTCGCATGATAGGTATTGCATTTCAAGATATGGACGTACTGTACGGTATAATACTGCAGTCCTTTAGCCTAGTTCCCATAAAATGACGGACTTCTGACGACGTACTTGTTGGTCAAATTCTCTACGTCATTCTAAAAACAACGTTAACATAAAGGGGGTTCTGTTTCTCGTTATGACGCGTCAATATGTACCTTTGGACTCGGCTTCGTTCCAGCGCCAGAGCTGTAGGAGTCAGCATTACGTGTTCAGCACGAGACTGAGAATTAGAATCATGAAACAACTGTAAAGCTCACACTCCAAACTCATGTCTCACGGTCCAAGATCCGGTAGTGAGGCAACATGGACTCGGGAAATACTTACTAGCCAGATACGCCAAAAATCGTTGGGCCGGCTGGTTCCTTGGCAATATAAGGGAGGAGAGGAGCTGTACTGGATGAGCATTGAGCAATCAGGAGCGCTGCTAGAACGAGAAATACCTATGCCTAATTGCGCAGCAGTCGCATCTGATGGAGTTTAGCACCTTGGTGATTGTAACTTGAACAGTATACTCACAACAACCCTATAGAGATTTCGTAGTCAGCTTCTTTCGTTCACGACAGATATTGGATTTAGGAAGCAATTATGAGGGGTGAGAAGGGCTTGACGGACGGGATTTGAGATTCGCTTGGCTCTAGCAATGGTCGAGCGGTCCACCAGTTCTACGCAGGAAAATCAGCATGTCTCATTCTAATTCAGTCTAGCATGAGTCGACGTACCTGGCAAGCCATATGTCCAGTTAGGATTGAACCGATAATCCCTATTCAAAGTCAGCACTGTTTCCAGGGCAAGTGCATGAGTAGAGAAGGTTCGGGACAGTATAAGTGGTATCTCGCGCTCAAGGAAACGTCTCGTGAACCCAAGGCTCGATGTAGAGTGGAAAAAAAGGGAATCGGAGATTTACGTACGCGCTCAGATCGATGATTAAACTGTTGCCGTTGGCTTCTTCGATGGAATCTATCCAAGGCTTCGCGACTCCGTTGGGAAGCTAGTGGAGTTCTCTGGTCAGCAATCACATTCGAGACACAAACCGAAGCCACAAAGCATGTGACGGGAGCATGGGAGTCATGACTTGTGTTTCCAAAGACGTCGGTATAAGGCAGCTTGGGGCAGGGGAAGTCCTACGGCCATAACCCACCTAAACGATGTCGGAGTCAGCAAGTCTCTTTCGGAATGGGGGCTAGGTCGTAGAACAGGTCCCGGCAATGTCGTACTTTCCTACCGAAAGCCTTGCCATTCGAGTGAAATACGATGGCCCGGAACAGATGACTTACACGTCGATATCTGTCATCTGGGCAAATTAGCATTCCTCTTCTGTCTAGGAGCGTGGACGAATCTGGAACCAGAGTCTACAAGCACACATACCTTTTTGACATCCTCATGCGATAAATTCTTTTATATTACTGTCAGCAACGAACAACTTGGCAAGGTGGGCAGTGTGCACCTCGTAAGTGATATCTCGCTTTTCGTATCCCACCAGTGGCCTTCCGGCAAGCTCACGAGATGAGACCTGCGCTGGAGTTAGAACAAGAGGAACTCGGAGAGATCAATTGGGCAATCGCTTACACTCCGTAGGTCCATATAGGGGTGCAAGTTGAGTAGGTTGATCAAGGCTAATGACAAGTGCGCAATCAGCATTCCTTTCTCAAGATTGAAAGGTGGGTCCTGAGGCACTATCAGGAAGCATATATAGAGCACCAAGAGTTCTATGCATTTGATGCATGTCTTGCAGCTACGACTGCAGACTCGACTAGAGGGGAACACTCCATACCTTGCCCCGTGTAACCTCTGGCACCTAATTACGATTAGAAGCAGCTCTGAGATTTGGGAGAGTCTGCACACTTACCGATAAGGGCAACTTTTGATGGCGTTTGATTGGAATTGTTCTTGGTACCTGCAACGATATAAGCAACAACTATGGAATGGTGGAGAACTAATGGCGGAGGTTCTACCAAAGGGAGGGTTTGGATTCGTGGTTTGAGTAGCGTATGATCGTGTAAAAGGCATCAAGGGTGTTCTCCGGGAATGCCGCGAATCTCGCAGAGCGTTCGATGAACGACTTGTTGTGGAATAAGCCCTCATTTGTTGCTGTTGTGGGATATTCCTGGCGGCTTTCTGAAGCCTGTTCTCAAGATTTACATCTCCTGCGAATCCGTAAACAAGAGATCTAGGTCAGGGACATCATAACCGCTCACCAAAGAGCTCCCTGCCTGATCTCCCAAATTCTGATTGTGTTCTCCTATCAGCAATAGAGAACACCCAATAGAGAAGTTTGAGGCTGGAGAAGGCCTACCTAGCATCAATTTCATTACCTCGTCGCCGGTCTCAATGCCTAGTATCTATCTTAGAATCTTCTTCTTTGAGCCGAGACACAGGCCGTAAGACAAATAGGGGAGCAAGTCTCGCACATTGTGTCGTTGGACTTCAAGCAGGATGTGGGCTTGGGAAGAAAGGGCTGGAGAAGTAGCATACCTGTCCAAAAGAGTACTTCCCCCTCACGCGAAAGGCTGCCTTCGGCTTTATCAAAGAACCCTGGATACGAGTTATGCAATCAGCATTGCCTATTCAAAAGGAAACGATGACCACAGAGCAAACGCTTCGCAAGCATGACTGAAGACTCAGAATCTAAGTCTAAAGAAGGATGCTTACACGTCAAGTTCTCGTCGTCACTTTTCACAGTCCAAACCAGCTTAGGATTATCTCTGAGCAGCGCAGCGAAGACGTTGTCTGCCACGTTGGTTAACCATCCGGCCTTCGTTATGGTGAATGTGGCGAGCTGGGCCATTGAGGCTCCTCCTTGTGGGGGAAGAACGATAGCGAGAGCTTCCATAGGCTCATCGAAGTATGCCTTGAAGTCTCGCTGGTCCAGATGCTGTACGTATCTATCGACGGTCGCGGCTGCATCAAGTGCTTCTCGGTCCCTCACAAGAACCTTCTTGAAGGCTTCGAGGTCTTCAAATTGAGAGAGCTTGGTGTTGACGTGAACTTTGTTGCCTCTTCTTATCAGTGTTCCAGCACTATGAACAATTGAGTCAGAATTGCTTCGTCTCAGGCAGGAAACCATGAAATGTACATACCCAGTGTCCGTGAACAATTCTTTTTGGAGGTCCGATGGCTGTCAGAGAACACAGTGTTAGTGTTGCTCTTCAAGAGACAATCCGAGTATTCAGACAGTAGTGGGTAGCAAAGAGAGCATCAAGCTCCCGTAACATGTCTTGAGATTCGATGGACAGTCCAGAACGACGAAATACCAGATGGAGATAACATACATGGATGATGGCAACGCTCGAAGTTCGAGGGAGGTCAGCCAGCAGGTCGTTCATCTCCTTGATCTTCAGCCTGGTACCGTGACGTACCCACCAGTGCCTCCCTGACATCAAATCTTCGTATTCCTCATCTAGGTTGATGGCGGATATCTTTTCTTTGGTGTCACCATTGAATAAGCCGCCTTTCTCACTCAAATATACGATCTTTAGCGGTTGCAATGCCCGTGCCAATTCTCCTGCTGCAACATCTGCGTTCACATTGAGAACCTGACGGCCAAGGTTAACTAGGTAGCTGGGAGAGGCGATATCAATGCTTACCTGGCCATCAGAAGTCTCACTCATCGAGGTCATTATAGGTAGACAGCCTATTTGACGATCAGCCGTGAAACTTGAACTTTGTGGAAGTGCTGCCGACCCGCCCTGATGCTGGCCTCTATCGGGTTCTTGTCCACGCTAGTTATCTTTCCGACCAAATCGTACTTTTCCTTGTCAAGAAATTCCGCACCGAAAACACCGGATGTGATGGGCCTTGCGCGGACACCGACATTCTCCAACTCTTCAACAAGCTTTAAATTTTCTTGGAGGAACAAAGATCTTGCGATCCCCAGTGTCTTTCCATCCGTTATTCGTATGCCTCCTTCAAATTGTGGTTCGACCCCTGCGTCCTCCTGTAGCACATTTTAGCGTCAGCATCACCTCTTCAAGTGGTACCGGATAGGTAGGAGGTCAAGTGCGCACCAGTATCTTGTTTAGCTGCGGACCCGCCCCATGTACGACCACCTAGCCGAGTCAGTACTCTGTATTTGAGAAGGAGCAACAACCCAAGAATTGGTTGAAAAGAGGAATCATCAAATCGGGATTCACGTACAGGATATAGCCCAATCTGTGCCAAAAACGCCAGCGCAGAGACCAGAGCCTCGAGATGTTCCGTAATAATGGCTCCACCCACTTTAATGACTGGATATCGCAGTCAGTTTTGCCTATGCGAGGGGACTATTTGAGCCTTGGTGCTGTTCCGATAGTAAACACAGACGAGATATGTTTGAAAGACCAATCTTTGTCCAAACAATAAATATGGACTCCGAGATACGTACCAGCGAATTGTTGTGACGAAACGGAGGAGAAGTGGCTCAGGTATTGCTGCACCTCCCGCTTCGAGCCAATGTTGCTGAGCAGTTGGATGACAGTTGAGCGTGTGGTGAGGGAGGAGTCAGCAGGAGATGCAAAGTGTCGTCGCCATGGCTCGGACACTTGGGCAGCTGCTGCTGGGACGACTGCTCGTGGCAGGCGAAGGCTAGATCGTAGAGGGCCCTTCGCAAGCCGACAGCCTCTGACTGCGGCCAGGGCAGCGGAGGAGCGGAACGAGAGCATGGTTGCTTCTAGGCCCCCAGCATGCGGCTATGGTGGTATTCTCCTTCGTATCCTGAGCAGAGATGAAATCCGGGGCACGTTGAGCGCCACGTGAGGCCTGTGGGGGGGTCACAACTTTGTGGGAGCGCACACACTTTGCAAACGGGTTCACTCAAATTCAATTGTAGAGGCGAGTAGGCAGACCGAAAGGGAGGAAATGTGTGTCGAATTTGTGAGCGTTGACGGGCTCACGTGGAAGTTTTTGTTTAGGGAAAAGCAATTCGTGTGTGGACGTGCCAATTTTCCCCACCAGAAAATTCTCCATCTGACGGAATTTCTCGCTTTGCGGCATCGGATGCGGAGAAACTAGCGCCCGATCGCTATAGGGCTGACCCATCCCCTCGAGTCCTTCAAAACCCTCTCATCTTTCCTTTCTCTATCAGGGAATCGCATTACTCGTTACCGTCACACTATTTGCGCTTTTATCTGCTAGCATGGATCACGCCTGTAGCCACAGCTACCACGCATTCTCAGCTTGGAAGGCATGCTTACGCAACCTTCGACCCAATTAAGATCAAGGCTGGAAGCCAACGGCCCTTCGCCCTCTCAGGATGCAATATCTTTTTTCGCAAATGCTTTATGGTCATGGATAGATAGACGACCTATCCTCAAGCTCGGTCTATCAAGTGGACTCGGAGCCCAGCGTTGATTGATTAAGAGCCAAGGTGCCTTGCAAGAGGACGTCCTCTCCAAGATTCCATACACTGCAATGGCTACTGTAAGTGACCCGGATAAGTCACCAGCCAAGCACGGACATGCCTCTAGCAATACTGACACGGCTTAGAGACCATCTTGTATCCGGCTCCTACATGTTGCGCTCTACGATCGAGGCGTACAGGACGCCAACGCCACCCTACCCACTCTGCACGACACTACAGATCCCATAACATCGGGTACTACGCCCCATAATCTTAA
Organism: Letharia columbiana; assembly: GCF_014066305.1. NCBI lineage: Eukaryota > Fungi > Ascomycota > Lecanoromycetes > Lecanorales > Parmeliaceae > Letharia > Letharia columbiana. Next base: position 58,484 of record NW_023501119.1, on the reverse strand, counting down.
TACCGGCTTCGCTAAAACAGGCAAGGATCTCTGGCGCTTCGAAAGCAAGAGCATTCCTCAAGATGGCCCCAGCCTGCTACTGGTTCGCATAACCATCATCGAGGTAGTGACTGAGGTCAGCTACTCGATATTTGGAGGGTGGGGTACTCTGGTCCGGTAGGAGATCGAGACTGCACTTGCCGAACCTGGCTTCGTGATGCAAGGGCCGGGAAGACCGAGACGACATCTTGGGTCCGCGCGTGATGGAATGGGAGAATATAGAAGCGCAAGCACGTGCGTACGTAGCGAAGAGGACTTCGGCGGACAGATTGGGAATTGCTGGGCCTTGGGACATCAGGATGTCGACTACGTGGAGCATCCTGGAGGGCAAAAATGTGGTGACTTGACGTCAGAGACAGAAGGTTGTGGTGAAGCCTCTAAGTATCAGCACTTTTGGACTGCTTTTGCCAGCTGTGAAGATTAATTGAGGACTCAGTCAGCACCCGTACGGCAGATGACAGCGTTGAGAGGTAGTGACTTGCTCCCAACCTGGAGCTCTATTCAACAACGTTCGGGATCCGAAGAAGGATCCCAGCCCAGTGAAGATCCGCTGGGCCACAACAATGTCCAGAAAAAAAATGAGTGACGTTCACATCATATATTACCTTATGCATGAAAAATTGCGTGAGCCAGGACTTTTGGAGTTGGAAGAGCAGAATCCTGGTGCCACAGAACATTGAGAGGATGTGGGTGTCGTTACCAGATTCATCCACATCAAGGAAAAGCCGCCTCAATCCACGGTTTAGGTCACAACTACACCCTGAATGCTCTCTTTATACGGCATTGATCACGCCACTGAGATGCAATTCCGATTCCTGAGTCAAATTCTGCTGCATCCACATCACAAGCGTATAACTTTGCACCTTTGTTCTTCTTTATACAATTCTCACTCCGCAAACAGTGCTAACGCCGCCATCCCAGCAAAAAATCCGAAAAGATTTTTCAACTTTGGATGGAGTACGTCGTCAGGGTTATGTAGCTCAAGTCAGCGGTTGAGACTGGAGGACACCAGACTCAAACAGAACAGTGAACCGCGGCGTCTAGTCCCAGATCGTAGGAAAAACTTTAGTTTTCTGTAGATCATGCACCGCTTGAAGCCGCCGTAACGCCACCATTTCACGTGCATCCATAAATATTACTACTCAATACGAACCCCATATCTTTCCTTCCTGTTATTAAAACTGATCTCCAATATCCCTCACCCCTCAACTTCGATCTCTCGTGCAATTAAAAAGCCTCATTATTTTAGAAGAAACTTCCCTTCTTTCCTTTTCTTATCTTTATCTTACTCACTCATATTTAATCTCATTTTTGCGACCAATGCATCAACAAGAGCTACATCGTCTGTTCCTTTGGCGAATGACCCACAGCCTTCACAAGCAAGGTGGCAAGGTGTGCCTGTTCTTTCCAGTGCAAGGCTGACGACACAAAAGCCGTCTCCATCAAAAACCTGAATGCGCCTCCAGGATTGCTGCTGACCCTGGGGTATCCCAATCAATTTGTTCGCCAAAATGGCTGAGCCCAGCGCCTTGCAGCGAGAGTCTGAGTGGAGTATCCAATCATACCTGGACACACATGCAAGCTTATCATGATGCATTTGCTAGCGCCAGGCTGAGCTGAACAAACTGCGGCGGAAAAGGGGGGGTGGGTTTGAGTGTCTGCCTGCTTTCCGCGCTTACTTTTCTTTTTCTTCAGTCATACTTACTCTGTGCTCTGCCATCTAATATATCAGCAACCTGAACTTTTGTGGCAGCGGCTTAAGGCAGCCCAGCTAGATTGCCACTTCAAGTGTCAATCTACCTGCCCCGTGATCCAAAGCAGTGAATCATCCACTGTCTTTGTAATGGATCCCTTCTCCCTCGCCGCAAGCATCATCACCGTCATTGGCGCTACCAAAACCGGCATCAACGGCATCAAAGTGCTACGAGGTGCTTCCGACGGGCTGGAGGATCTGCTGGCCGACATTTCGCAGTTCGAAGCCGTGTTGGAAGCGATCCAAAACCTACCTGGTGCTCGCGATAATGCTGACTCCGAGCTGAAAAGGCTGCTTGAAAGTGGTAGCAAAAAAGTGGTCGAACTTAACTCTCTGGTCCAGTATCGGCTGACGAAAGCTGGGGAAAGCAGCAAAGTCGACAGATTGCAATGGATACGCAGTGGGCATGACGTTGAACGGCTACGTGGGCAGTTGAGAGATATCATAGCTAATCTGGTGGCCTTGGTCGGCGTCAACACCAGGTATGGCTAGCTTCTCTTTCTCCGCATCTGCAAGTGAGAAGCACTTTACTGATCGCTGAGATTGTCCAAAAGTACAACCGTACAACACGTATCCCAAGTCACCAGTCAAGTACTCTTTGAGCATCGACAACTAAGCAGCCAGATGGCCGCTTTCGCTACACAGGTAACGCAGCTACTGGAAGGGTCTCCGCCCACTCGAGCCGCTCTAGCTGCATCCATGGGTGATGTTCGACAAGTGGCCATCGAATCAAGCTCCCAACCGAACTTTACAACTACCGAGAATAGTATAGCACTTCAGTCGAGCCAGCACAAGTCCCATCTCGATCCTCAAAACGATCTCTACATCCGACGAGTGCGGACAATCAGCTTGTGTAACAAATATTGCGTCTGCAAGTGTCATGTTCGAAGAAAACTCGGCCCCTCAGGCATCTTCTCCAAACTCATCGGCAGTGGCTATATCGAGACAGCTGGTCCTTCCATATTTGGGACTCAGTGCGATATCGAGCTATGCAGGGCTCGCGCTGCACCGCGCGTATCTGTACAGTATCGTTTACCGCGGTGGCTGATAAGTCGTATGATCTTCATGTGGTTCACTTCGTCTCCGCCTTACGCTCCGGAGTTTGTGTTGAGAGTTCCACGGGTCATAGACTCTTTGAATGACATCGCTTTCAAGGCAGTGTTGGAGAGAAATCTTGATTTGCTGAAATCAGTTATCACTAACGGAGATTGTACGCCGTATGATATTGATACACTTGGGAGAACTCTTCTTGCTGTAAGAATAAACATAAAGATATTCAATTTTGAGGTGAACTGTTAATGATTCTTGTTGTCCAGTGTGCCGCTAAGCTTCATGGTTGGGATATAGTAGAGTACCTTTTAGCTTACGGCGATTCCTCCAATCGATCATCTATCACACCTCAAGCAGAAAGCATAATCTGGGAAAGCCTCGTTCTCGACCCACTTTCTTTTGAATTACGTGGCCAAAACAACTCCGAGTTGACATACTCATGTTCCCTATGATTGAATGGGAATGCTATATCGAGGGTCAAGGCTTCAGGATACTTCACCAAATAGTGTGTGGACTAAGCCGTCGTTCGTTAGATGTCGAGCTGCAAAGCTCGAACAGTATCAACGAACTAGATAAAGATGATCGAAGCGCTTTGTGGTATTCGGTCGCTCACCGGAAAAGGGATTACGTCCACTTATTGCTAGGGCGAGGAGCCGATCCGAATGTCGGCGATCCCTCTATCCTGGTAGCTAGCGGCAATTTCCTAGACTATGAAATTACAAAAGCTCTTCTGGATGCCGGTGCGACTCTTAGTTTCTCTAACGACAGAGAATTCTGGAAGTTGTGGCAGCGATGGCCAGGATGCTGGGAGAAACTTGAAGATGAAGATAATAATATAGCAATCGATAATCTACTCGTCAGACATGGCATTGATATCAACCACCATGCGGAGTGGTGTGGCGTCGAGGATGTGACTATACTCATGCGCATAAGCGAGAACAGCTTTCAAGACTATTCACCACTTCGCATACAGCAATTGATCGATTTCGGGGCCGACCTCGAAATGGTGGATGAGAACGGGGAATCTGCCATAATGTATGCTCTCCATTATATGAGTCCCGGGTCCTTCGAAGTGCTTGCCCGCGCTGGCGCCCGCCTTGATGTCCGAGATGTAGCAGGAAACACTATCTTACATCTTGTTATCACGCGTACTTATACTATCGACCCTTTTTACGAGCTTTATCAGGTAATGCGCAATGCAGACCTCACCAAGCTAGATCTGCATGCAAGAAACGCAGATGGGCATACAGCTTTTGACCTTCTGAAGATGAGGAATGGGCTCAAATGGGATGGGTATTGCGAAAGCAAGGGGATACCGGAGTGGAGAAGGCCACGCAATGGTTCTGACGATATGGATTTCATCCGTGCTACGGAGGAGTTATTACATGATATTCAAGACCTTCAAGACGTTCCAGAAGAAGATCGGTACCCGCCCCTCGGCGAATATCTCAGCGGCGATGATGAAGAAGAGGTAGTCCCAGGAGCGTGGCCTGTGTGACAGATTCAAACCCGAACATCTGCCTCCGAAGCTAGAGAAGACACGCTCTCCATCTACGAATCTCATATCTAAGACTCTGCTCCTGCAAGCTCAGCACTCGTGCAAGTGCCGCGCTTCCAGCCCAAGCTCCGAAAAATGGTCCGTCAACGGGTCAAAGTCCAAGGTCTCTACGCTGGGTTCGGAAGTGCGATCACAATAGACAGTTCTCAGATGACAGAATTCATTTTCCAAATCCCTTCACACTTCAAGCCACAAATCCACGCACTCCTATGCTTATGATCCCTTTTCTAAACAACACCTTCCGAGCCTAGGTCCAACCACATATCAATCACCCCCCCCAGCCCCACCCCATCCCCATAAACAACCCTCCCTCTCAGCCTTCTCCACCCCACTCACTCATCTCCAATCTCACTCCACCATTTCCAGACCCCACCTCTCCCCCCCCTTCTCATCTCACCAAACCCACGCTCCACCCTCTCCGTCCACCCCACTCTCTCTTCCCACAAAATCCGCCATCAAACCCTCGACAAATCCATCGAATATTCGCCCATTAACATCCATCTCCCATCTCCCCTCCAAAACGGGGGAATCTGGGACCGACATTCTAGAATCTCCCAAGACGCCAACGCGAAGGGAAAAGTCAGAGGCGAGTGATGGGAAGGAGCTCGCTCTTGTTTACACATCATGGTTTCATCATCTCCTCAATCACGATCCGGGTAAAACCCCAGCCGTTTTCGGCCTACTTGACTACACCCTCTTTGAACGGCTTTTATATCACGACCCCCCTACCCACCCCCTCGCCCCTTTACGCCACCCAGACGGGCTAGTCCATCACTGGCGCGCTCAGCGACGCCTACATGATCTCCGTGGTGCTATTCACCTCTAAACTTATCGCCTTTACTGGCTTCACATGTTGCGTGCTGATCATGCAAGTCTCGGCGCCTCGTCATCCACACTTCCCCGTCAACGGCTCCAGGCTCAGAACTCTTACGGGCCAGCCAGCCATCTGGCTTGGTGACGTCTGGATCTTGCCGAGTGAAGGAGCCATGTCGGATGGGTGGGTGGGTGTCCGACGGTAGCGCCATGTTTGGGTACCTTGTTGAGCACAATGCTAGCCTTTTATTATGGACTTGGATTTGTACTAAACCGAATAGATTTGGTCTGCCGGTTGATTGTAGCAGAAACACCTGCCAGCTATACATACATGCCAACGACAACTCGCTCGCCAAATCACACTTGCCGTAAAGGTATCAGTGTCTAAATCAGACAGCTCCTCACTCAACACGCTCTCCCGCACGTTCAGTTCTTCTGCGGATCATACTTAACGCGATGCCAAGCCGCCGTCAGATTGCCCCTGAGGTTAAACGTAGGCTCGTGATGCTCCGGCTGCCCGTTGTACGCCTCATCGACCGCTTTCACCACCACCGTCGCGCCCACCATCTTCTTCTCCGGCACCGTGTACTTCCAACGCTTCCAGCTCCAATCGTGAATGCCGTTACTAACAGGGTCAATGTCCGTCTCGGCCTGACCCCACGTACGGCCGTCATCCGTGCTAACGTCCACGCGGATGATCTTCCGCCCTCCGCCTGAGAAAGCGTACCCCTCGATTACAACATTCTTGATCTCGTCCTTTGCCTCTTCTCGATGCATGCACGTTATGGCGCTCTGAACCGGCGTCTCCTGTATCGCTGGCGCCATGTCCCAATTGGGCTTCTCGGTATCGTTCGGCCCAAAACACTTATAATCCCTTCTCTGCCACTGACTCGTGCTCTCTTCCTCACTCATGATTATCCTAGTAACCCACTTCACGCTCCTTGCCGCCACATGACCGGGCGCAACGACCCTGAGCGGAAAGCCGTGGTCTGGGGGGATAGTCTTCCCATTCATTTGACACGCTAATATCACATCGCCACGTGGATCGATGGCTTTAGATAGTGGAATCGAGGCGCCGTAGGTTTCTGCGCCGACAAATTGGGCATGCTGCACCTCATCTGGAGGATCAGCGACGTTGAAACCGGCGTCGGCCAGAACGTCCCTTAGCCGTGGGCCTGTCCACTCCGCGTTACCTATTGCGCCGGCTTCCCATTGCAGACCGTTGGTGGGCCGGGAGCCTTCGGTCATATGGGAACGCCGGTTGCCGGAACATTGGAGTGTAGCGGTGATTTTGTGCTGTTTGAAGTTTTTTCGGAGGTCGGACATGGTGTATTCTTTCTCTTCGCCGTCGTCGAGCTCGACTACAAGCTTATGCTCTTTCTCTACTATCCGAGGAACCCAGAGATGATTCCTCACATAGAAGATGTCGGAGGGTGTGAGGAAAGTGGAGAGGAGTGTTGTTGGCGACTCGGCATTCATAGGTTTGTCGGAATGGACGATCAGCCTTGGGTCTCTTTGTGGGTCCTGGACAAATGGATCCTCGATATCGTCAACAGGAACTTGTCCGTCTATTAAGTCTTGAGGATCCACGTGGCCAATCAGAAATTCCTCTAGTATGTCGTAGACTTCTTGCTTCTTATGGATACTGAAGATGTTCCAATAGGGGTCAACGCTGCCGCCAGCTGCACGCAAAATCACGTTGCCGCCGGGGTGACCGGCGATCCAGTCTGTGATGTCGTAGACTTTTGTGCCTTTGATCACCCACGGGCTTTCTGAGTCTTTGTCGTGGGAGGATACTTCCGATAAGCGGAAGACCCTCTTGGCGCCATCCACCAGTCCTTCTTCCTTAGTGTTCTGGTCCTTGTCATCTTTGTGCTCGGATGGCGCTTCAGCGTGTAGAGTGGATGAGAAGTGCCAAGCTACCAGGATTGTCGCCGATAGCGACGCAAGGGCAGTAAAGACAGTCGGCTCAGAGAATTTCCTTTGCTTCTTGGGTAGAGAAGAGGATGAAGAGATGGAGCGGGCTGGCCTCGTAGGAAGCAAAGATAGTACAACACATCTTGAGCGGCCCAGGTGCTTAATGGTAGTGGTGCAGAGGCTACGTGTTTGATATGGAGCCCGCTTGGTCAAAAGAGCAGAGGTGTGAGTGAGATGCTGTACTATTGAAGCCATTCTCAATGTTTCGGTAGATAAGACGTTGAATTCAGGCATAAAAACTCGCCGACACTGAGCACAGGAGAAGAGGTTTGATAAGGAAGGACTCCAATACTCAGATCGATTTAGCGCTATATCATTTGACTAGCCTGGCATGTGCCTGAGGTGAAGGAGACACTCCCGCGTTTCTGAGATTGATGTGGTATTCTCTGGAATGTGTAGTGACTCGTAAAGTAGTAGCTACAGTGCAGGGAGCAGGGAGGTACTCGGCCGAGCTAAGCTCCTCAACGCCAACTTCCTTGTTTCGTCGACTACCAGTATCTCCACCCGAATTTCATCATTTAAGTGATACCGACATCAGGTCAGTAAAGCTCATCTTCCACTGGAGCCCCGAGTCATCCGAAGCCTACAACCTACAACAGGCAAGCTCGACACATAGGTTGGTAAGGTACCTAGATGTTGCTGCTGTTGAGGGGTTCAAGTCAGCTTGACCGTTTCGGGTCGGCCGGAGAAGCTAATTGTAGATCCCGCTAAAACCTCCTTCCCCGAAGCTGCGTTCAGCTTAGCCTTCCCGAAGGCCCCGATACCGTACTTTATCGACTGAGGGATGCATTACATACGGTAGGTTGTTCGCTGCCATCCATTGGAGTATAAGCTCCTGTATTTTTGATATCATGCTACCATTCGGAATCCCTAGTTGCCTAGCAGAACACCTGGTAGACTGGCTTACCCTTCAGCAGAGAATAGAAACCTGGGAAACGTATGTCTCCAAGACGCTTCAATGAATTCGCTCGCCGCCGCCCCGATGTCACCATCATACCTACAACCCATCAGTCCTCACGACCAACGTCACCTCAACCCGTCAGCGTGCAACAAAGTGACCCCTTGGGAACGAGGCTGAAAGCACGCCTGCACCAATCGAGAGCCCACTTCCAATCAGAAATCGCAGACGACCTTTTCCTCGAAGCAGAGCTCATGATGCTAGCCTTCGCGACTGGCATCATGGACGTGGTGACCTTTCCCGACTACCACGTCTTCGTCTCCAACCAAACAGGAAACAGCGCGCTCCTGGCCGTCGGGGCTCTTGGCCTTGGCGGTGATCTCATCAGCCTGCCGCATGTGGGCACAAGTCTTGGAGTGTTTGCTGCTGGTGGCCTGATCAGTGGCCAGCTTGGGAACGTATTCGGCCGCAAACGACGCTTTTGGCTCTTCGTCACAAATCTCATTCAGACAGCCCTGGTGGTGTTTACTGCGGCCGGACTGCGCCAACGTGCGAGCCACAAACCGAGCATGGCGCTGAACCTGGGCATCATCGCACTTCTGGCTTTCGCGTCAGGTGCACAGGTTGCCGTGGCAAGGACGGTCGAGATACCAGAGGTCACGACTGCCATGGTCACTTCGGCCTATATCGACTTCCTCGTTGATAGAAACATTTTTCGATTACACAATCGAGCGCGTAATCGACGTGCTATCTTCGTGGCGTGTCTCATTCTTGGGAGCTTTATTGGGGCTATCGCGTACTTATACGTCAGTCCGTTCTTTGCTTTGTACATTTCAGCTCTCGGCCACTTGATCGTTTCTTTTGCTTTCCTGTTCAATCACGGAGCCCCCTCAGCCGTTGATTGCAACAGCTAGCGATAGAGATGATGTCGGCCCACATTGGTAATTCAGCTCACTGAAGCTATAAATGGGAGCAACACGCTTTCCCTTCTCAAAATCTGTGTCAAAGCGTCTTCACCGCCACCGTATCCATCAGATCGCCACTTTCAATCACGACACTTACTCGCTCAGCTCTATAATTACTGCCAATATCGCCAACACTGCTGTTACTTGCCTTTGACTCTAAGGAAAGCATCATAATTTTGATTCGCGGAGCGGCTTCACTCACCATCTGTGTCATCTTAGCCGGACTTTGAGCATCCATCGCGTCCGTATTGTAAGTAGTCTAATTCAAGGTCCTCAAGATAGTGGCCGACATGCCCAAGGATGCTTACTTGAGTTTTGCTAAGTGAGAGACCGATCGTGTTGGTGCTGCACGAATTGAGCCGAAGAAAAGAATACGCGAACGCTAACGCCGTTGGGTAGCTGCAGGGGTGTTAGCTTGATGAGAGCTATTTGGAAAGTTATACTTCCGGGACAAAATCATGCGCAGAAGGCCAGTGAATGTTCCAGAATGCGTGCCAGTGGCTGTCTTTCCAAAAGGTTTGACATATTCGTCCAGAGGGAAGGATAGAAACAAATTTGTGAAAAGTCGGATTGGAACAATTCTCCGTCTCCGGGGTGAGAAAGTTTAAGGAAGCTTTGCTGTATTTACCATGCGCGTATAACCCAGTCTGAGAGCCTGCCAAAAAAAGGAATCCAAACAGTAGAAACCGAAAAGAATTGACACATTGTGATCCATCGATTGTGCACTTAATGTGTTTTCAGGAACGAACGAGGGTTTGTCATTACGTTCTAGGCAACGGATCCGATCAGGCCTGGTGCGGCGATGTTATTGGTCGGCAATGCTAATATGCGAAAACCACTCGTTCAATAACTAGGGCTTCTATGGTTGGTTTGACGAAACTTCAAAGCCATGCTGAACCAACTCGTCAAGCACCTGGTCATCGACTTGCTAGGAGAAGTATTCACTCGGTTCGAGCAGAGCTAGACGAACAGCGTAGCCTGAAGAACCAAGCGAAGCGGCAGAACATATTCTCAAGGCTCTGCGCTTCTCCACTCTCGCTTTCTGAAGCCGAAAGGGGGTCTCCCAGGACCCACGGGGATGATCATTGCCGCCTTACAGAACCACATCTTCGCTGCTGTTCACAGTGTCCCGTGGTTCTCTATGCATTTCTGCGGAGATCCATGGTGAGGCCAAACTGTTTGGGAATAACTCCCGAAGTACACAATAATGGTTACCTTCCGTTTGCTCTCTGGTGAGCTTGGTTATCCCCATCAACGATATCAGCTGATTGCATTGAATGAAGGTACTGCATCTCTACCGTTCCAGCTCGACATTAGGTGAGTAAGATTGTATAGGGGAAAGGCATGCCAGAGGCCTTGCCGTCTCAAAGCCTTACGCATCCATACCCATAATAAAATCCCCGGTGAAATGAATCCAAAGCGGTTGCAGGCTTCTCAGTAGTCAGCCTGCTAGAAAGAGACTTTGGCAATGTTCGTCAGCCGCATAGGCTGAAATACAACATACAAGGTCTGGGACTAGGACTCTCAAGGACGGTTCCTGTTCTTGGTATTGGCTGACTGGCTCGAATGTCCTCCAACATATCTGACCCGAAAGTCTTGGGAGCTAAGACGCTTCAGGGGGCAAATATCGGCGTTTGTGATTGTCCGTCGCCGGGACTAAGCCGAGTTGCGTATAGCATACCCAAATAGCGTGAATTCAAATGACACAATCCCATAACCTCATGTAACTGTGAAGTCAACATCTTTGCTTGTGTGTCAACATCCTTGAAGATGGAGGAAATATAAAGGGTGGTACAAACCCTTCTTTGATATATATCCGTACATATATAACCCTCGATAATGATTTTACCTTCCTTCCTCCTGGCTGCTGCACTCGTACCAGATTGCCAGTAGTTGGATGGTCACCCACCATCCACGTCAACTCTCATATCATGTGCGCGGAACTCTTCTTCAAGAGTGACCTTCTCGCCTCAGTAAGATCCACCAAGGTCATGCCGAAGTTTTTGGCACATCGGACAGGCTACTAACTCACACGCAACACTGGCTTCGACAAGGATGCTGGCTTGGGCTATCGCAGCCGCTTACGAAGCCACGCTGGCTATCTCTGCCCGTTGAAGCCACTCGCCCCCGCCAGTCCCAACGACCTTAGGAGAAGCTCGTCCGGACGCCACCGTACTGAATACTTGCGGATGAAGAGACGAAGAGGACGAAGGAGAAGACTGAATGTTAGATCCACCGCACCATGGGTTGCCGGTGAGTGGCCATCGCTAGCAGGAGCCCAAATTTCTCCATGTTGGCGCCAAGAGGCTGACAAGCTCTAGAAATGACAAAGGAACCCATCGTCGGATGTCTCAAGGCCTTAGCGACGTCGATGAGTCCGGATGCCCAGCAGAGTACCAATCTCTCAGTCATCACTTTCCCTTCTCCGCCTCGCCATAGTCTCACTCTCCTTGGGCTGTACCTCACACGATGCCAGCAGCTGCGGCAATCAAGCCCGATACGTGAGCAGCGTAGCAACCTTCCACTCGGACCTTCACCTTATCCAAAGTGGTCAGATATGTCTCCAAGCTCTTTAAAGCGTCCTTGGCCACGCGACGTAGGTACGCGTCTAGAGGACTCCAGATGGTACAGCTCGACGGAGGTAAAGGAAGGCGCCTGTGGAGCTATAGAGTGAGGGTGTCAGCCATTGTCCTCTGCTTTGGCTTATTGGAACTCTTTGTGTTGGAACCTTTGGTAGGTCTTTCAGCTGCAGGGCGTTCTCCGTCTTGGGCTCTGGTGTTTCCTCCGAAGCTGCCAAATATAAATATAAACTGGTGGGGAGGTCAAGGATATCTGCCTATCCTCGAAGCAGCTGCATTCATGATACTCTGCTGGCCTAGGTGAGAACATGTGGCAAGTAGAGGGCTCCCGGAGAGCTTCGGTTCAAGGATCTACCGGATCAGGCAACACGCCAAGCCTTCACAGAATTTCTACTTGCTACTGTCACTGCTGATCCGTCACCCTCACCATCATCAAAATCACCCACCGCATCATCCTCGCAGCTCATCTTGCATTTTCCGAAGCCTGTTGCACCTACACGTCTTCTGTAGACATTGAAGCTCGTGTACAGCCTTCTGTGCATCCATCCATCGGGCCCTCTTACACCTCTCAGCGGGTCTCAGCTCTTACGTTCCCACGGTCATGGCCAAGCGAAAGACAAGAGAGGAAGACGTCACGGATTCTCAAGACCAAGACGATCATGACCACAAGTCACCAGCAACGGACAACGACAACGAGGGTCAATCCTCTCATGATCACAAGTCACCCACAACGACCAAGGACAATGAGAGTCAAACCCTGCCGCCATTGTCTCATGCAACACAAAGCCGAGAAAAGAAAAGAGCCAAGGGAGATGCCAGTAAGGGTGAGGCGATCGATCGCTTGAAGACAACACATCTGAGCAAAAAGCCTCTCATGTCCCTCAAGTACGTACCAACAACACCCAACAGAAGTCACTTGATGCCTTTGAATATTATTTCATTGTTTTTGTTGTCCATTCCATCGACTTTGAAGCGCAGATACTTATTTTTCTTCACGATAGTGTTGGTAAAGCCAGGAGAAGCCGAGTACGCAAATCTGGCGATACGGAATATTGCGGCATTCCTTCTGAACGCATCAGGACACCGGAGCCAGCCGCACGCTCCACAGGTGATTACTTTTGCATTATATGTCGCTCAAGGTTTACCCGAGCTGAAGGCGTCAACTATCACTTTGGATCCTGTGTAAGAAGGTTTGGAAATCCGTATGGCAACAGGTGGAACGATCATCCATCCTGCGCGCCCAAGGGTACGCGTACAAATGATGTCGCTACTGGCCCATCGAACTCTGCGGCATACTTGGACCTAGAAGAGGGGGAACAAGGGGTGGAACAAGAAGCGGAGGCCGCAGTTCCCATACGATATGATCCGACGACTCTTGCTTCAGACTTTCTGCGGGCAATAGGCGAGCATCCAACCCTGCCGGCGCTCAACGCGCATATGGAGGGTATCAAACTTGTTTCCGAGCCATCTGCTCGCGGCAGCCTCCTCCTCCGTTTCCAGTTCCAGAAGCCTTCAACCGAAGGTCAGGGGAATGATGAAGCTGAGAATGTGGGCGTGGAACAGGAGGCAACTGCAGCCAAACGGAAGGCTTTTAGGGAGAAGAGAGAGGTCGAGAGGAAGGCAAGGATCGAGGCAGAAGAGGAATCCAACCCAATGACACCACGCCAATCGAGTCGACCTTCTCTCAGTCAAGACCCGAGTGGCAACGGCCCTTTGAGTCAGAATCCTAGGGCATCACAGCCAGGGGTACTGCCCAGTGAATGGATGATGCGCCGCACCAATGCTGGCTTAGTGCACTATGTGCATCAGCATACTCAGATCATCACTCTTGACGATCCTCGATTGACAACTCAACCCCGGGCAATAGCACGACACGGTGGTCTGCCCAGTGGATGGACGATCAGTCTGATGGATACTGCAAATGGTCCACGGGTTTACTTTGTGGACCACAACACTAGAAGGAACACTTGGGATGACCCTCGAGGGCCATCTTGATATGGCGGTCAACTCCATGAAAGACGGGGGGTAACTGGAGAACTGCTGAGACATTGTCTCGTTCTTAACGGTACTGATGTGGCAGGTGCAAATGCTTGACGACTACTGGTGGAGGCAGATTATATAGCTTTGCAGACTTGAAGCTGTTTGTCAGTAATCGCACTACGGATATTGTTCGGTTTAGATGAACTTCCAGTAGCAGAACGCACTCATATATCATCAAAGCGATTGTCTCATCATACTGAGTGTGAGATGAGAGGTATGAATATACATTGACCCTCTGATTTAGCTAATCACGACATTAATCAGCTCGTATAGTCAGAATTCGCTGCGCTAGAGCGAGTTCGTATAGTGTCCAAGAGACAAAGAGTAGGACCTTGCATCGCGGAAGCTTCTCCTTCTCCAAACAAACCCCAAAGACAACTGCAGAAGATGGAGATGCTTCTGAGGAAACCCTCCTTTGCATCATTACCCTCGACTCATACCTTCGCCAGAAAGAGCTAGAGCAATGCAGACTCCGCAACTATCTCGCCTCGCTACTTCGATTCTTCAACCCCTGGCAAACGACCTGGATCGATTCCTCACATCAAGATACTCGATCTGTTACAAATGGACGAGAAAGTGGCACTTCGAGTCCATAACACTAATCACCTCCAAGCCTGTCTGCCCCGCACGTACCAGCTATTCTACAAACGAAAGATTGGAAGCAAAAAACCGTACCCCCACTGAAGGCCAGGCCGCTTTTAGGGCGCCTACCCCGTCGAGGCTACACAGCGATAATGAGCCCTCGACGCTCATCTCTCACTCGCCCAAACCGCCAAGTAAGGAATACCCGGCGACTTTCGCACGATCCGGTCTAAGAGGGTTTAGGAAATGGATGCCGTGGTGGGTATGAAGGGGAGCGTTGCGTCGTCCACTCTGGGTCTTTTGTGCGGAAGGGTATGATTACCATCGCCCGCTACATTCGCTCTTGACTGCCTTGTTTGTGCCAGAGGATGATAGGTCGCAAAGCAGTGCCAAGCGAGCAGAGCAGTTGGTTCGGTGCGTTACGACCGGGCCAGTTGAGGGAATGCCTTACGAGATGAGGTATCCTTGACAAAGGCCTATGCACATTAGATTTGTAGAGATCATATCTTCGGATCGTGCAGTTCAAGAGCGCACTAGAACTCCCTGTGCTGGGTTACATAAGCATCGTTGAGCATCCCCTGACTACGCCTGTTGATGTTGGCTCTTCAGCCCTTTCTTACCACCCCTCGTCCTATTTCTGCTCATTCCTTCTCTTACTGCTAGATATTATATAGAAAAAGGCATCCCTACTCCACTCACATCATCCAGTTCGCTATTTCTCTTCAACCTTGTCCGCGGCAAGAGCCAATTTGAGAATACTACAGAATCAAGACAAAGACGTGACACCCGGCCGAATAGCTTCCAGCTTCTGCCGCAGCTCCACCCAAACCCGATCTTGCAGTTCGGCCCCCGCATCGCCATTGGTGAGGCCCGCCGTCGGCGTGATGTTGCAGTCCGGCACGTACTGGCCGTGGGATTCCGGTCCTACGCTGGCGCCGTGCACGAGCGTGCGCGCACCAACCTCGGTCGGGCGGGCCAGCATCTTTATAATGAGACGGACGGCGCGGTTGTCGTATTCGCGGTGGAGTTCGCTTTGGCAGAGGCTAGATGCGGCGAAGAAGGCTTAGCAATTGATTGGATGACTACGAACCACATGCAGATTCTTTTCCCACAGGGGGTTAGGGGGAGTTACCCAGGAGCCACACAGTTTACGATGACCCCGCTGGAATTGATGGGGGACAGAACGGCGATTTGCTTGACGATGAAGATCGCCAGCAGCTTCGAGACGTTGTAGCGGTCGAACATGTTGGCCGTGCTTTTATCGTTGAGGGTCGCGAAGAGCTGGCCGGCCGGCGCGTTGCGTTCCTTAAACTTGGCGACCTCATAGAGCTCCGAGGCGGTCACGGTGAAGTGGGTTTGCGTGTTGTATTTCGCGGCCGTCTCGCGGAGCTTAGAGTGGAGGAGGAAGGCGAGCAGGGACATAGAGACCACATTGGTGGTGATGGTCTCTTCGTTGTCTTCGGTCATTCGGAACTTCTGTGTTCCTAAGCCGGCGTTGGCGATGAGCACGTCGACGCGTGGCAACTCAGCCTTGACTCTGTCGGAAAAGGCCTGGACTGAACTGTACGAGCTCATATCGAGGGGCCACACCTGGAGGGTGTCAGATGAGCACAAAGTCGTTGCTTCAACGTCCTTTGCTGCCGTCTTTGCCTTATCGACATTCCGACAAGCAAGAATGACTTGCGACGCCCCAAGGCGAACCATCCAGCGGCAGGCTTCCAGACCCAGACCTGAGCTGGCGCCCGTGACAATGGCAGTCCTGCCCTTAAATGATGCGGTTGGGATGGGCGGTTCGTGGATGAATTGGCGATATACGAAAGCCGCCAAAAAGGACATGTTGGGCGACACAGCTCCTTAGCAAAGCAGACCTATACTTTTGCTTTTCTATTCTGACTGTAGTGTGTTTCTTTACTTTCAGAGCAGCAAAGGAGTAAAGGGAGAGCAGAGATATATAAGCAGCAAAAGAAATTATGATGGAACAAGGACAGCATTCGCAGAATGTAGGAGCGATCTTGATTTCTACGGGAGCAGCTGCAGGCTATGTAGCCTACCAAGCCAAGTAAGCTATACTACATATGGCTAACCATAGCAAGAAGCACCTTTCAACTGCAATGACTCTATAACAATATTACATCTTCTGACAGCCTCTCTAGGCATGTACTTGGACTCACTCTTCGCATAGTCCGTCTTAAAGTCCAGTTCGCCCTTGAGAAGCATGCCGGAGGTGGTATAGTACTGCATCAAGCCCATTATCACAGCCAATGAGCCTCCCTTGAAATGTACTTCGCTCTTCTCCCGGGCTTTAACGATTTTAAGGGCCCGGATTTAAGGTATTTAGGGAAGTTGAGACCCCTATTCGGTGCGCCTATCTATTTCTAGCTCGGCGTCGAAAAGCATGCCGTATGTGGCATAGTGTCGCATCAAGCCGCTGTCATTGTCACAGCCAATGAGACTCCCATGGGATATTAGTCAGCTGATCTCCCCCGGAATACCTAGGTGTACCTACCTAGGTGACGGGCGGCAAGCCTCACGCGAACGTCCATCCTGCCAACATCTCTCAACGATCCTCCCGCCAATAACAAACCCAGGAGCTCATCATGGTCCTCCGTGGGAAACCTTCAAAGGCTTGCAAAAGACGCAGAGCTCGAAGACTAAAGGTGAGTCCCAAGTCCGGCAATCGCTCTCTCCGGAGTCGAGATGTATTTTTGAATGTAGTGCGATCTTCGAGTGGTGCTTGCGGCCAATGTCTCCTAGCGACTACTCTATGCCTTGTGCAGGATACCGGGACACACGTCAACTTCGCATTCGGAATGAAAGCCAATCTGGTGCGAGGAAAGTACTGAAAAATGCACCTCATTTCGGGCCATGGCCCATTCCCCTGTCGATTCAATTTGCAAGCTCGAGATGTTGCACTAGCGACTGCTAGGGAGACATATATTATGGCCTTACGCATGGTCAACAAAACTCTGAAGTCTTCCCAGGAGGCAATCAAAGACACTACGTTGATGGCGTCGCTTCTTCTTGATCTCTTCGAGAAGATCGCGGACAGTGAACCTCGAAACAACAAGTCCTAGACATGTCATGTCAGTTATGGCGGACCCTTGCTCGAGTTCAAGTGCCGGTACGTCCTGGCGACATTCCACTGGTGCCAGCGGTTCACGAGCACCCAAATAAACATCAGGATTAATAAATCTAAATGTCCAAGATCTCATGTTCCCTTCTCGAGATGGCTCAATATGCGAATCTACGCATCGAAATTCGGAAGAGTATCTTGTCTAACGACGAGTACATCGGATTGTCCATGGAGCTGACGGAAAAATACAAGTGCTGGACTTTGAACTGCCACCATTTTGGCGATACTCAACTAGATTTCTGGACCACGATTCGGACAGGACTTTCGATCTTCACTTTGACTCCTACTCCAATCTAAGAGTGTGTCAAGCACGGATTGTTCTCCGAGTTATCCGCATCCTTCTCAGTGAGTCTCTGCTTGAACATCATTTGGCGTCACCTACAAGCGGCAAGTACTTGGCACTGATATGAGTCGCACATGACAACATTGAAGTGTTAGCGGGCCAAGCATGTGCGTGTGTGCCGCAGTATGTGGACAGTGGTGACGCTACATCAGAGAAGTCGGATCTTCTGCACGAGACCCCGGATCAAATCCTGGATCGTGGCCTTGGGGGGGCTCGCCATCCTATACTCCCAATCACCAATTAGACCGCTCTATGCTTGTTTTCCCACTTTATGTCACGGGAAGATCAAAGGCCGTTCCAGGCGTTTGGCCATGGGTCATCGAACAGTTACATTACATAAGCAGCCACTTCTACGTTCGAAATGCTGAAGTCGTCGCTCAAATCCTTCAACGAGAAAGAGATGCCGACCCTTGGGAAGTGTATGCCACGCTTGGCAGCTACGCATTCGCCTCTCAATGGGGGAGACCACAGCCGTGTGACGCCCAGGCATATGAGGACTTGGAAATCTAGGGTATCTCATCACCATCATTTGAATCTAACCCCAATCATCTTTTCATGGCATGAACTCGTCCACACGTGAATTTCACATGCTCAAGAACTTCGAAGAACTTCGCTAGCTCTGAAACTCTCCACCAGTGAGTGCCGCTTGCGGCCAAGATGAGTCTGCCTCTCCTGCAGCTCAATGCTCCCGATGGTCCAAATGGTCCATCCAAAGACCTTAGACCGTCCAGGTTCAATTTGGACCTTCAGTCCTAATAGTCGAAGAAGCTGACATCAAAGCGGTTAGTATATCACTTGCAAGAGCTTAATTAGTGCGCTTGATTGCTGCCAAGAAGCTGACTAAGAGTTCCATTTTCAATCGAAAGCCTTGAATGTGATCCCAAATTATCAGACACTTAATTCGGACCCTCCGTCCGCATGCCTTGGACTGTCTATGGTCCGTCTAAGAGATGCTCGGATGGTCTAGAATGGACCGTGCGGACTGTCCGTCCAGAAACTGGGGACGGACCATCGGGTGTAATGCTCCTGCTGAACCTAGTTATGACCCTTCCCTGCGCCCACTTTTACTGCTGCATGAGTATTACGGCACTCCGAAGGAGCACAGCGCCCTGGAACGGAAAACCCTTCTCTCGCAGTCCTCAATGCAAGTCCGCGGCCGATATGACTCTGCCTTATCATCTGACGTAAGCTGCGCATAAGCTAGACACGAGCCGAGCTCTACCGAGAAGGAAACTGTTCATACTGCTCCTGTCCGCGCGTCGGACATCGGAGGAGGATTTGTATTGTACATTATAGATCGAGTATGAACTGCGCAGGTGGCAGACCATATCCAAGCCTTTGCATTATGTTTCATGGAGGATCTTCATGCGTGTCGGCTGGGACGGCCCTTGAGAGGATCCCTAGCTAAGCTCAACCTTGGGAACTTTGATGTCACCAACAAAAGGCACGGATTGAGAGCGAAGTGATCGGTGGTCAATTCAGGCATCTCTCATCCAGTGCTGAGGCTGTGCCTCGCAATCTTGACCAATGAAGCAGTCGGATCCGTGTGCTGTAGGATTGGCTTACGGAACGTCAAGAAATCCCTTTCACATCCTCAATTACTGAAGTGGTCGCTTCCGTTTCTGGGGCGAAGATTCCAGCACATAAGAAGGCCTAAGGATTTCCCTTCTGCGGTTTTCGAGACCGAGCTTGTCGAAGTTCTCCGATGAACCCGCGCTTTTGTCGTGAATTTCTCAAATTTTCACGTATCTCGAACCTACGCAATGCCTTCCCCCTCGGCATACGATCTTGCGGAATCGGCCTCTGCGAAATGGAGGTACGATCAAGTTTGATCCACCTTGTATAATCGTACCTAACAAACCTCTTAAGACCAGGTGAAGAATTAGCAGCAAGCGGCTTCGTCGCCATAGTATTCTACCTTTTCGTCGACAACAACCTCAGCATCTACCGGATATTCAAGAGGAAGAAGGGTCTCTACTACTGGTGTATGTTGCTCGGAACCTGCGGCTGTTTGATCGACTCCATTGGGGTCGTATTGAAATACTTTGTCCCCAACCCCGAGCCCCTGTGGCCGCTGTACACGCTCTTTCTCTTGGGGGGCTGGACCATATACGCTCCCGCACAGCTTCTGGTCCTCTATTCAAGACTCCATCTGGTCAATCAGAGTCGCAAGCTCCAACGATGGGTACTCATCATGATCATAGCCGTTGCATCCCTGACGATCATTCCAACCTGGCCTCTAGTCTGGCAAGCATTCAACCCCTATAACCCCCGCCTCTCTGCCATCTACTCGCCCAGAGAGGCCATAGTCGATCGGTTCACCCAGCTCGGCTTTACCTTTGCCGAATGCATCCTCAACGGCATCTACATTTGGTCCTTAGCCAGGGTACTCAATCTTATGTCGGGCCTCAGACAGCGCCGCGTCATGACTGACCTCATTTGTGTCAACGTGATTGCTGTCTGCCTAGACATCTTGACCGTGGTCTTGGTATTCCTCAACCAAACGGGCATCAGCCATCCGATCCAGACTTTCAGCTACATTCTGAAGTTGAAGCTGGAGTTCCTGGTCCTGAACCAGCTCATGGCGGTAGCTGGGGGAGGACCCCAGAACGTTATAGGTGCTGACCGACATTATCATCACCCCTCCACGTCGGCCGAGAAGGGTGCGTCTGCTGCGAGTAGCAAAACTTCGAAGTGGAGACTGAAATCTCTTCTAGAGCGGGCAAAAGCAGGTTCTGACGAGGGAATCATGGTACCCTCCCCTACATTGTCTCAAGTCCAGGGGAGGCCCGATGGCTCGGGTTCGCAGATTACGCACGATCACGCCGACGGTGGGAGATGGCCTGTGAAAGCGAAGGTCAAGGAGCGCGGTGCCAAGGGAGCAGTCGGTATTGCTGAAGAAGAAAATGAGGAGGAGGAGAACATTGGAGTCCACACGTGGGAGAACCGCGGAAAGTTGGTCATGGAGGTCTCTGAGTTTGAGACGGAGTGTCATGCTTGAACGAGAGACGCCTTCCTTTGGGCGAGCTTGAAGGATTTCAGTCTGTGAATGGAGCGAGCGAGAGTCTAGGAGAATAGTTTTCAGTGCAGTATCTGCACGATGATGACGTCTGCAACTGTAGCCCCTGAGTAGATACGCCTGATGCTTTCATATGCGCTATGCCTAGTCTTAGATAGCAAGCCGTACTCACAACGCAGATCAGCTGGCAAGTGCCAGAGTGTCTCAACCGGTCTGACATCTCGAAGCCCAAGATTTCCCGCGAGGACTATTCCGATCTCGGTCCGATTCGGACCTGCGGCCCATCCACGCGCAGGTCCACAAAGGTGCCATCTGCAATCCTGTAAGATCTGGATCCGTTCGGCCTTTTTTTCTCCTCAAAATTGGTAGAGTGCATCGGAGCCTGACCCGTGTCGACTATTGTGTATCCGGTTGCAAATAGGATGCTCGAAAGAGAAAACTGTTGCCGATCCTTCACGATACGAAGTATCAATCCCGAGCACGGCGCGGATATCGCAGTCTGGACCTCCTCCAATGTAGATGTCCGCAAGATCTTCCACAGGACGAGGCGCGCCATCTCGTGTTCCACCTGCATGTGACCACTGAGCATCCGGCGACTTTGGGTTTCCAGAAGCCTGATCTCAGCGTTTTTAGAATCTGTGCCGCTGATCCAAGGTCGTGGAAGTTATCTCAAGTAGTGGAGCCGTTTCGGCGATTTCTCTCTCGAAGAGGGTTACCGGATTTGAACGAGATGTCGGGTGTCCTCCCGAAACGAGATCGTGGAGAACCGAGAGCTTGCTGATGAAGCTTTTTTGGCCGTCGCTGAGAGGTGTGGAGAAGAAACGGAATCTATGTTGAAGGAACATGATCTCCGCCTGAACACCAACGCGAGGCCTCTCAAGAGACCATGTCCCGCAAGGACTGAAATTGGAAAGAAAAAAGGGCAGTTGGACGGAAGCAGACTAGACTTGACATGACGAAAGGGTCTTCGTCGCCCAGCCCTTGAGGCATTAAGCATGGGTATCCTGTATGCTTCTGGGGTTTCCTCGGTGCTCGATCGTATACATGCTTCTAAGGCAGAGGATCGATAGATTGCGTACTTGCGGAATTCTCCGAAGGGTCAATAGCGTGCAATCTTTTGAAAAGACCATCAAGTCGAATACAACTTCTCAAGATTTTGGTCGATTAGGGTTGAGAAATCCCGATCAGCTTTTTGAATTTCCCCCGGTTTGCCGTGTGTCTCTAGACGGGCCTATTGGATGATCTGTTGACATATCTTGTACTCAGGAACTTCATCCGGTATTTGTAAGTTAACGCATACGCGCCGTTTCTTTAGGCCGCCATATTTTTTGCTAATTAAGATTCATGTAACGACGATATAGATAAAGAGGTGAACCATGTATGATCGGTCGTAATAACGTGATGGTTGAAAGACGGGCGGCCTCAGCGTGGCCATGCAATGGTGGGTTAGCAAGGCAAAAGAAAGGAGTCGACTGTCTCTCTTCGAGTCCTCATCTAGCTCTCCAGTAAAGAGACGACGTTGCTTGTATTCAGGACGTGTCCTTATTTGGACATCGACCGCAAAAACCCATTGCTTTTGAGGATGATAAGGAGAATCTTAAAGATGACGCCGATGAAACGGCTAGTCAGATCTCGGGCGGGAAGAATCGAATTTTCATTATTAGGAGTAATACAGGCTGCAACGAGGGAAAAGCCAGCATTACGCTGAGAAGCCATCGAAGGTCAGCCGCGCAATGGTCGAGGAAGGAAGGCCGGCAGAGGCAAGCAGAGGCAAGAAGGCCCAGAGCGGCCGAGTCTAGGAGATACCATAGTCCCTGACAGTCCCTACACGCCACAGAAGAGAAGCATCAACATCCGTAACCCACATCCCAATACCGAGAAGAGCCCAATGCCGTTGAGAGGTATTGAAAGAAGATTCAATTCGAGGTTTGATCGACAGCGCGCGAATTTTCGCTGCCGACGAGAGAGATTGCTACGCAGGATGCTTTGAACATGAAGTCGAACCGAGGATGTTTGACGCGAGGTTTCAAAAGAAGGTCGACAGGCTCGTGCTTTCGACTAGAGCAATCGATAGAGCATCTAGAGCCGAGATGATGAACTTAGATTGCAGGATGTCTGCAACGAAGCCTGGATAAACACGTCATAGAAGGAAGGTTGTCACATGTCCTACCTCTCCCTCGAATCGTATGAATCTGGGACACCTCGGCCCTCCTGACGAAGATGATCGAAGTGCTCAAAAACCCCCCCACAAAGCCAACTATTATAATCTCCACAAGCCCGACACTGTCACATACTGCTATCCTGCTCCCAGCCATCCCTGCAGAAAGAGTAGAAGAACCTTCTACAACCATCACTGTCGATCATCACTGTCGTCTTCCGTTCACAATCCGTACTCGAATATCGTCCGTATATATGCAGTCCTCTCCGCCTCCTTCTGCAAGCCAGCTACCCGGCGATCTTTCCAAGCACGAACTCTATCATCAAACCTCGCCTCGTGATATACTCCGCCCATCTATATGTCGTCTCCATCAATCCCCTTCAGGCTTATGACTTTCCGCCGCAGTATCTATATCCAATCCAATTAAAGATCCGACCCCTTCTTCCTAGCCAAGTATCTTGTAAAGCAAGGCGTGGCGCGTAGATGCGTCTCCAGATCCGAATCGACTCCGAAGAGTACGGGCCAGATCATACAATTGGTTCTTGCATTGTCAGTCGCCAGCGCAGTGGCAAGAGGTAGAGCAGCCATTGTGGAATTTGCGGCATGCGCAGCGGAAGGTGCAGTGTTGTGTGGACGTCCCGAGGGGGAGAGGGTGGGTTCTTCGACCTAATGGGGCTGTCAGAGGAAAGAAAAACAAGAATAATCGGGGCCGTGGGTAGGACCCTGTCTTACCTGCGTGATTTCTACATCGCCGATGCCAGGACCACGAGAGGTCTGGAGAGCTATACCAACCTTCCCCAGTCGTGGGCTTCGGGGTCAAGCTGCGCTTGATCCATCTCAGGGCGCGCAAGGAAGGGAGCGTTCACGACAGGGAGCGAGTGGAGTAATTCAAGACTTTAACACCATCTTCAATGAAGCGACCTCGCTGTCGACAAGGGTAGAGTACGCGTGGCTGTTTTGAAACCATCTCTCCCAAAGAGTATTGCCCTAATCTGATGTTGACATCCAGGCGGTGAAGTGGCATTTCATATTCTCCAGGGTCTGACTTCTAGGCGGGACTAGCCTGCAGATAGCGCGGTTCCAGGGCCCACAGATACCCCACTGGATCCTTGGCTTCCAGACCACTTCGGCTCCATCAAACATAGAGTACTAGTATTATTTTGTCCCCGCTCCCACGCTGGTCGGTGGATTGAGCCATGTGGGGTTGTTGGCGTATGTTTATTTCATGATGCTTCTTTCAAACCTTTGGCCAATTGGCCGATCCTCTCTTGCTCCTTTTGATCCTATCGCCATCTGGTGTCATTCCCTTCTTGCCAGTTGAGAATTGAATTGGAGACTGCAGTACGCCCGGACACAGCCTTCCTGTCAGCAAAAATGGGCAGCACAGACGACCACCCCAGTCTCACCTCCTTCCTCTCCCACAAATACACCCACCTCGTCATCGGCGGCGGTACAGCCGGTCTCGTTGTCGCAGCCCGCCTCTCCGAAAACCCAGATATCACCGTCGGCGTCTTAGAAGCTGGGTCCGCAGCTTTCGACGACCCGAAGATCAACGTGCCAGGTCGCTTTGGAGAGACGTTGGGCTCGGACTACGATTGGCAGTTTGAATCTACACCACAGCCTGGATTGAATGGCAGGAGCTTGCCGTGGCCGAGAGGGAGAGTGCTGGGAGGGACAAGTGCATTGAATTTCATGACGTGGAACAGGGGGTGCAAGGAGGACTATGATGCTTGGGAGGAACTGGGAGCGGAGGGGTGGGGT
Organism: Letharia columbiana; assembly: GCF_014066305.1. Classification (NCBI taxonomy): domain Eukaryota; kingdom Fungi; phylum Ascomycota; class Lecanoromycetes; order Lecanorales; family Parmeliaceae; genus Letharia; species Letharia columbiana. Next base: position 33,816 of record NW_023501119.1, on the reverse strand, counting down.
TGGGAAGGGCTGCTGTGAGTCTTTTATGGCCATAGGCATAACCTGCATGTGGGATTGACGATCAAGTAGACCCTACTTTAAAAAGAGCGAGACATTCCACCAACCAGACTCCGAACACCAGTCCAAACACAAATCGATTTTTGACCCCGAGCAACATGGTACCGCAGGCCCTCTACAAACAACGTATTCAGTCACATACGGAGCCTCCCACCAGCACTGGCACGCTACCCTTCACAAACTGGGTATCGAGACCAACAGCAGTCATTTCTCCGGCTCGAACGTTGGTGTTTGGACCTCACTTACAGGCGTGACGCCAGATAAGCGGGAAAGAAGCTACTCAGCAACTGCATACTACAGACCCAACAGTGGCAGGAAGAATTTGCACCTGTTGACAGAGGCGTTTGTGCAAGAAGTGGTTCTGGAGAAGGAAGGGCAAGCGTGGGCTGCAAAGGGTGTGCGGTTCACACATGATGGTGAAGAGCATATCATTAGGACTGAAGGAGAAGTGGTCATCTGCGCTGGGAGCGTGCAGTCGCCGCAGCTCCTGGAGCTATCCGGGATTGGCAACCCAGAAGTTCTTGAGGTTGCGGGTATCGACGTCAAAGTTGATAATACAGCCGTTGGGGAGAATTTACAGGAGCACATGAGTAACTCTCTCGGGCCGCCCGTTCGATCATCGATAGAATATGCTGACACATTTAATAGTGACCGCCATGATCTTTGAAATCGCCCCTTCAATCGTCACACCTGAAGACCTGCGTGCCGATCCAAAGTTGGCTGAAGCAGCAGATAAAGAATACGCCCTCTCGCAATCCGGCCCCCGTACCGCAATCCCCTCCTCTGTCGCCTACCTACCCTTCTCCCACTTTGTCTCTCACGAAGAGCTTTCCTCTCTGGGCAACTCCTTGCTCTCCCAATCTAGCCCCAAATCAAAGCCCAGCGACCGCATCCTCGTTAACAGACTCTTGGCCGATAAGAATCTGGGTCAAATCGAATGGAACTTCGACGTCAGCAATTACAGTCCGTACTTTAAATCCCTGCCGGGAAAGAAGTACGCGACGATGCTGCAGATGCTACAATACCCGTTTTCAAAGGGGAGCATACACATTCCTCCTACCCAGCAAAAGAACGGCTCCAAAGCAACCGCCACGGAGAAACCCGTCATCGATCCAAGATATTACGATGGCAAAGGCGGGGAAGTCGATTTCAAGATGATGGTGGCGTCCCAAGCCTACGCCGATAAAATCTGTTCCACCCCTCCGCTCTCAGACATCATCGTCTCCCGTGTCTACCCTCCTTCAGATCCTACAGACCCAAACTACAATTTCGCGGACTGGGTCCGCAACTCTACGATCACGGACTGGCATCCTATAGGCACTTGTGCCATGGGGGGAAGAAGAAAAGAAGATGGATATGTCGTTGATAGCAGACTGAGGGTCTACGGCACGAAAGGGTTGAGAGTATGTGATGCGAGTATCATGCCACTGCATATCAGCGCGCATCCGCAGGCCACCATCTATGCGATTGGCGAGAAGGGAGCGGCGATCATCGGGGATGATTGGAAGGGACGATAGAGAGGAAGATATGGGGGAGAGGAAGAAATGGGAGAGAGGAAGAAAGAAATATACAAGTAGATGTACAGGAGACTTGGCTATATAGTGAGGTATATTTACGAAAGTATTTCAGCCATGCAAATGTACAGCTCCCAGAGTTCAACGTCCATATATTAAATATATGAGCTGTCATATACATACACACCACATGTACCAATCAAGGCATCCCTCCCATCCCCATCCCCCACCCCCACCCTCCTCCCAACAATAACACCAAAACCAATACCCTACCCCAGAATCCTCCCGCTCCCAAACAAAATCCCCCCTCCACTTCCCCCCTCCACTTCCCCTCCACTCCCCCCCACCCCTTCCATCCATCCATCCATCCATCACTCCCCCCACTCCCTCACCCATCAATGTAACAAACAGCCTATGAAACCTTCCTTCCTTCCTTCTTTCCAGCAGAAGCATTAGAAGCACCACTAGCAACGGATTCGGGTTTTGATATTTTTCAATACATAATCCCGTGCGATGTGGGTGGATGGATGGATGGGTGGGTGGATGGATGGATGGGTGAATGGAGCATTTATTTGGGATATAGGTGGTGGGATGGGATGGTGGTGGTGGTGGGATAGGGCAAAGGGGGTGCGAGGGGTGGGGGTTGAAAGGATAGGGTGGATGGATGGAGCATTGGGAATAGTGGTGGTGGTGGTGGGATGGGATGGTGGTGGGGGATGGGATGGATGGTGGGATGGGATGAGTGGTGGTGGTGGGATAGGTTGGTGGGATGGGATGGGATGGGATGGGATGGGATGGGCTGGGATGGGATGGTGGTGATGGGTAGGATGGGATGGTGGTGGATGGAGGGATAGGGTGGATGGATGGATGGAGCATTGGGAATGGGAATAGGGTGGTGGGATGGGATGGGATGGGATGGTGGTGTTAGGATAGGGCAAAAAAAAAAGGGGGGGGCGTGCGCAGGGGTGGGGGGTACAGTAGAAAGGATGGTGTGGGTGTGGGTGTGGGTGTGGGGGGGGGTGATGGGGAGGATAGTGTGGGGGGGATGGGGGCCAAGGGGAAATAAATAAATAGATAGATAGATAGATAGATAGATAAAGTTGGATGCATAGCTTTTGCGTCTGACATACGTCTCTACGGTATTTATTTACCTACTTACGTACCTACTCCAAAGTACTTGCGGGACAGTCAAGACCAGACCCCAAACCGAAACCGTTCTATTCAGCCCGCCTAGCGCCGGGATAGATGATAAGTACCTTAGATAAACATCACCACTTCTCATTTCGTCGAAAAAGGATGGATGGCTGGTCGGCAATCCGTCGGATTATATAGACAGACGGACGGGCGATCCATCACATCCGGACACGCACACCCCGCACGGCCCGCGGATCCGCTCGCTCCCCCTCATCACCGCCCCACAAGCTTCAACTCCAACCAGCGCATCGGCGGAAACGTCACGCACGTAAACGCAATGGCGACCCAGGTGCCGATATCGCCTCCGTAGCCGCCGACGTGCTTCGCCACGGGCCCCGCGTACCACGCCTGGTACATGCCGATGATGGCGCCGGCCCAGCCGATGAGGAAGGCGACGAGGGCGGCGACGCCGAGCGGGAGGCGCTTCCGGTCCTCCCAGGCGGACCAGTCGAAGGGGACGCCGCGGAGGCGGCGGAACAGGATGTGCTCCTCGAGCATAATGGTGACGAAGATGGAGATCCAGTAGCCCATGAGGGCGAGGAAGTTTTCGAAGATGTCGAAGAGGTGGTCGCGGCCCGCGACGCCGCAGACGAACTCGACGATGACGACGGCCACGACCCAGAGCCAGCGCGGGACGGCCTTGAAGTAGCGGCCGAGGATCTGCATGTCGATGGCGGCGGCGTAGGTGCCGGGGATGTTGTTCTGGATGGCGGAGAGGGCGAGGATGACGGTGCAGAAGCTGCCGAAGCCGCCGAGGCCGCCGTAGCCGGCGAGGAGGAGGGCGCCCGAGGACGTGGCGTAGGCGGTCTGCCAGGCCGGGGTGATGGCGACGCCGCAGCCGAGGCCGACGCCGATGATGTTGACGAAGATGAAGGACGAGGCCAGGCCGAGCCAGGTCATGAGGAAGGTGAGCCTTTTGCTCGTGTGGGTGGGGTAGTAGACGTAGAAATCCGAGCCGGCGGCCGCCCAGCCGACGGGGACGGAGTACTGGAGGGCGAAGAATGAGAGGCGGTTGGCGGTGATTTCGCCGGCGGTGCCGGTGATGGGGGCGCTGGATTGGAGAGCGGTGTTGAAGTGGGGACCGGCGGCGCCGATGAGGACGAAGAGGGCGATGACTTGGGGGATGAAAGCCCATCTGATGAAGGGGATGAGGTTAGCTATGATTGGGGGCCGGGGGTGGGGGTTCGGGAAGGATGTTTGTATGTACCTTTCGTATACGTGCAGGACAGCCATGCCGAAGATGGCGACGACGCCGATGATGAGAGCGGCGATGATGATGCCCACGATGATGGTCATGTGCCCACCGTTGACGGCCGAGAGCATCTGTCCGGCGATAATGCAACTGATGACGCCGTATCCGATCATCAAGATGGCATTAAGGATGGCGATTAGCTTCGCTGGCCAGTATCCCATTACATATCGAGCCACAATCTAGGATGCCCATCAGTAAAGAGTCATTGCTTTAACTGGCCCAGTCGTATGTCTCAGGGCAAGCATACCAGTGTCCGATTACCACTTTCAGCACCCCATGTACTCGTGTATGAAGTTGGCACGGATCCCAGCGCGCAACCAAATACGGTCAGTAAGACACTGTCCACCCAACCCAGATTAAAGGCCAGTGGGCCAAGGAAGCCGACGGCTAGGTTGTTCACCGTGACATTTACGCTGAACCACAGGATGCACATCTGGGCGTATCCCATGAGTGATATGTCATGTTTTTCCTCTGGTAGCACGCGAGTGATGCCTCGCGCCTCGAGACCGGCGAAAGCTTCGATCTTGTCGTTCCATCTTTTCAGCCTGCCTCTGAGGACGACGGGAGTGGGTGGTATGTCGTGAGGACCGAGAGAGGAATGGGAGGTGTGAGTAGTATTGTCTTCGGAATTACTGCCGGTGAACGAGGACACGTTGATGTCGGCATCTTTATCGTTCAATTCGCCACGCTTCTCCACGTCGTTTTCAGGTATCTGATGCGCGGCGGGATGGTTGAGGGGATTGTTGGCGAGAGTCATGATGGCAGTCGGGGAGGCGATGATACTTGTCGTTGAAGTATCTGTCGCAACTGCGACGAGATCAATCGAAGTGGGCGATATTGGGGGGTGGGGAACCGGAAGATTAATAGATGGGGTAGAAGGTAGTACGCAAGTGTTACATGCATGACGGTAGGATAATGCATGGCTGTAGCTCAGCTCGGGAAAAGGCGAGCCATGGGTCTCGTTTACAGTAGATCCAAATGTGCCCACTCGGCGGCGAGCACGGGATGGTTCATGGCTTCATGCACGGATCAGCAGTACCTACTTAGTAATAATGGGCCATGCCGGATCATATCTCGTTGGCATTGGCGTGCCTCTCTTTCCGTTGGCTTGGAGTTGGCTTACACCTGAAGCTTCCAACCTGCTGTGCATTAGATGATTAGTGGGGGGATTAGTGGGGTATTAGATGCATATCTAGCGTCATCCAACACATGGTTAAGTCGCAACTCGCAAGTCGAATCTAACTCATGCAAGTCGTAATCGACTTCAGGACTAGGCCTTATTCTGATTAATGCATAACCTTACCTTATTTACCTTCCTTACTTGCCTTTCCGCTTGCTGTACCGTCCACCGAACGCAATTCCCGCGTCACCTTCAGGGTCTAGATCCCGGAGGCATTAGGGATCACGCAAAATCAGACTTTCACAGCAGCCGGTGAGTTTCACACGAGCTTCACCATTTCAAACTCATCTCCAAAGTCAGAGGTACGAAAAGCCATCCAGGCCTGACCATCTCTTCACTCAATCACCAGCTTAGGTACTTCTTGCTATACCTTACCACGTGCTTGAGATGATTTGGCCACATGGCAGTTTGAACTCCTTGCCATGGGCGCATGAACAAGTTCACGCACTGTTGTTGGTTTGATGCCTGAGGAAGGTCCAATTCATCAGCAGTTCGTAATCGTCCTCGTGTTTGCCAGAACTTGGGACCCCGAGAAATGATTTGGGGGCCCTGGGGAATGTCCAGGCCCTTTGAACGAAAAGGTTTGGAAGAGATGAAGATCAACGCGATCAGATGAAGGCCAATTGGCCCGATTGATGACTGTCCTTATCTACCTAGTCCACCGGTCCTCTCATCGACTCTTACCTAGTCTTCTCATCGACTCTCATCAAAGATCTGTTGGATAAAGTGGAAAAAGGAAAGGAGGGAAGAAAGGATGAAAGCGAAACGTGAAAATTCGCGAGTGCCAAGAGACGATGTTGATAAACCCCACGCTATACGACACTAGTCAGGGGCACTCCGATCTTCTACTCGAGAGGCCGAGGACTGGTCGAGCTTGGGCCTGTCCCGCGCTGAAAAGTCCAGGCCTCACACAAACCTCGCTGGATTTTACTTTACGCTAAACCCCGTTCAAGGAAAGCGCAAACGGGGAAGCGGAGCCGCAGCAGTCCGGTGTAGTGGGGTCCAAAACGCCATTGTCACGCCAATTCTTCACGCCACCCAATGGCCTGCTCGTCTGCTCGCTTGGCTGATCTAGTACATGTGGCCTAGCAGGTGGCTAGCATGGGGGCAGGTGGGAGGGATATTGAGGGATTGTACATGGAAGAGGATCAAGTATGATCCGATGCTTCGGACCGCTGTCAGCCTAACTTGTAGCTATTCAGCCGGTCGAAGAGAAGAGGCGAAGGAGTAAAGATAGTCTTGATAGTCTTGCTTTTCCTCCAATCATAATACGAGTAGACGAATAATAGTAGTCATGCATTTTACCCAAACTCAGTTCATTATTTGACTCCCATTTTGATACGGATATTCATCGTCAATTATTGCTCCGATATCGCTGCCGAAGCCTCCAAGAGCCATGAGCTCAATTCTGGGACTGGGAAGTGTGAACTTGTGCGAGACCATCACATGTCATCACAGACTCGCTAACACAGACCGCATGCGCCGTCACGGCACAACTTGATAAAGTGCCTTGGAATTGGAACGCAAGAAGAAGAAAGCAAGGGAAAAAACGCCCAATCAGGGGTTGGGCGATATTGACTTTGTTACGCGAAAGATACTTTGCAAGCATATTCCCCGCTTGGAAATCCCGAGGCCAAACTTTTGGGACTCTGGGAACGGGATGGATCTGGCCTACTTACCGTCCCTCTGCTTTCCCTAACCAATAATCGCCCACCCATTGTGCCCTTCTTCTCTTCCTTTTCCTTTTCCTTTTTCCTTGACATTCTGCATATGCACCTGCACGCATCGGGAATTCACTTGACCCTCTTACATGATTGCAGGGAGTAGGAATGTCAATGCTCCACCCACCAGTTCTACCCACCAGTTCTATCCAACTCGGTGTGTTGATCAACGCTCGGCAGCTCTTGCCAGACTTAATATACGGTACGTGGGATAACATTCAAACCGTTCTTTTCTCATCCTTACTTCCCAACACTGCTCTATCCCTTTTGGGCAATGGCCATGGAGACTTGCTGGGATCGGTCCGGGGAAGAGAGGCTGGCTCCCGATCTCGTATGCTTAGCTTCCAATCATCGCTGCTGCCCAAGCAGTCACAGTCACTTTGTCCTCTGTGCCATCCCATCCATCTTTCCTAGCGTAAGGTACGTGCAATTCTCTTGAGCACAATTCTCCATTTTCGAATCACTTCACATGTCACAACGGTCAGATAAGGTACGGTAAAGGGGAGCGGCCGAGGCTGATAATAAACAAGTACCGGCGCACCATCTTCGGGACAAATTCGTCTTCACTTCTCCGAACTTCCAATCTTCCAACATTCGATGCACCTTTGGTACACTCTCCGCCGTCAGCCTTGACACCAAGTGCTCTGTTCACGTCGTCTGCACTCCACCATCGTAGCTCGTGTGACTCGCCAGGCGAGGGCACGAAATTCAACATCCCACTACATCATGGGGATGAGCGAAGCACAATCGCTGGCCATCGAGTCATGGACCCTCTATACAATTGCTATTCTGGTCGTCATTGGCAGAACGTAAGTGAAAACCACCTACAAGGCTCTCTCTCCTCTCGCACAGGCTAATTGACTGACATGCCTCCAGCTTGTCTCGAAGGATTCTGCTTGGATCTTTCAAGAAGCTGCAAATCGATGACTATATAATGTACTTTGTCGTCGTACGTTCCTATTCCTTCTCCTCCCCCCCCAATTCATTTGCCCCGTGATTCAAGACGCCTGTTTACCATCATCCTACTCAACCACCATACCCGAGCACAGTAAAAACTCCTCACGCAGCAAAGCTCTGGTCGTCGATATAAGGCTGACCATACGATCAACGAGGACAGTGTTGCTATACCATAGTGATAGTCGGGATCAACCAGACGGCCGTGAATCTCAATGCCTACCTACCTCCGTCCTTCCTCGCAACTATCACACCCGCTGAAATCCAGAACGCAATCTACGGCTGCAAGTGGACGTTCGCTACGGAAATGACAAAGTTGTCAACGGTCTGGGGTTGCAAAGCTTGCCTGCTAATCTTGTATAACCACATGACGTGAGTCGCACCCCACATACGCCTGCCTGTAATGCTCCTGGTGGATTGTGAAGGACCATTGGAAGACACACGAGAAGCTTGGGAAATGGACGTGAACGAAAAATGAAAGACGGCTAACCTAAGAACGACGTAGTAAGGGACTGCCGAGATATCATCGTGCGGTCAAATACGTTGCAGCGTATACCCTGCTCGGCTACATCATTGTGATGATCCTTTTCTTGGGTGTCTGGTGTCGGCCTGTGAATTGGTACTGGAAGGTCCCTGTTCCCAACTGTGAGTATCTGTTGTTTCCACTAATTTCCCCCTGGAGAATGAACCAGCAGCTGACTAACTGTCTTTTCAACGCCACAGCGCAATGTGCGAGTTACTACAACCATCTCATTGACGACGCCGTATTCAACATCACATCCGATCTGTTAATCCTCTCCCTACCCATCCCATTGCTCATCAAGGCACAACTGCCCCTCAAAAGGTCCGCAAACAACCATCCAATTCGAAACATCCCTCCACTAACCTCTCCTCCAGAAAAATCGTCCTCTTCGGCATCTTCTCCCTCGGTACCCTCGTCATCCTCTGCGCCATCCTCAACCGCTACTACAACTTCACCGCCGGCTACGGCTCCCTCATCTACCTCAACTGGTACGCCGGCGAAACCTCCACCGCCGTCATCGTCGCCAATATCCCCCACCTCTGGCCCCTCATCTCCCGCGTCTTCGGCCTCGGCGCCTTCAAATCCTCCGCCGGCCCCGACTCCTCGAACCGCTTCCACCTCTCCTCGAACCAGGGCATCACCTCCCGGCGCCGCACCGCCCACCACGGCCTCGACCACGACGGCTACATCCGCAGCGAGAGCGAGGAGAGGATCGCCGGCGGGGGCAATGGCGGCTGGGGCACCAAGAGCATGGGCGACGGGGACGTCGAGCTGGCCCACGCGAACGGCGGCTTCGACACCAACGTCGTCGGGGGCAGGAGGACCGACGCGCCCGTTTGGGGCATGCCGATCCACGATTCCGGCATGGATGATAAGGACCGCATTATGAAAACCGTGCATATTAATCAATTCAGTGAAAATGACTGAGAGGGGGGATTCCCGTCTCGGAGACGGGAGAGGGGCTCAGTCGTAAGGAGAGAAGACCGGACAGGCATCGTTCGCAGAGCAATGCCTCTCAGAGCTCGAGCGTCGAATTGCGCGATTCCATGGTACAGATGGATAAATGTTTGGGGCAACTCGGATTACATACTTCTATGCCAGGTATCCGTGGCGAGGTTTACGTTGCCTGGCTTGGATCGGTGCTGGTCCCGGCTCTGGCGGTGTAGGATTGTATATGTGTGTGTGTGTGTGTATTGCCGCGTTTCTGAAGCGATGATACTCTCACTTTTGGCTCTTTTGGGTTTATATGTGTGTGTATATAGAATGGATATAAATTTCGTTTGGCTTGTCTTTCTTTTCTTTATCTTTCTTTTCTTTGCTTTCCGTTCTTGTCTTTTTTCCCCTTTTCTTATCTTATCTTTTCTTCTCTTTTCCCCCTTTTCTTTTCTTTCCTTTTCTTATCTTTTCCCCCTTTCCTTTTCTTTACTTTTCTTTTCTTTTCTTACCTTTTCCTTTCTTATCTTTTGTTATTTTATTTTTGCCTTTCTTGTGTTTTGCCCCGTTTCTTAAGCTTTGATACTCTCGCTTGGCTTGGCTCGGTGCTGGTTTCGGCATATGGTGGTGTAGGATTGTATATTGCGTGTGTGTGTGTGTGTGTGTGTTGCAGCGTTTCTTGTAAGCGATGATATTCTCACTTTTGCTCTTTTGGGTTTATATGTGTGTGTATATAGAATGGATATAAATTTCGTTTGGCTTGTCTTTCTTTTCTTTATCTTTCTTTTCTTTACTTTTCTTTCGTCTTAAGCTCTTTTCTTAGCTTTTCCTTTCTTGTCTTTTTTCCCCTTTCCTTTCCTTTTCTTTACTTTTCTTTTATTGTCTTTTCCCCCTTTCCTTTCCTTTTCTTTACTTTTCTTGGCTTAGCTTAACTTGGCTTGGCTTGTCGCCACAGTGGGACTGGGGGTCAGTCGGTCACATGACATGCCCCTGTTTCATGTTTCATGGCCCTGTCGGTACCCCCGCAAGGGGTAAGGAAGGAGACAGGTGTCCAGTACGAGCTACCTATATAGCCACCTGTTTCGCACCCGTCAATGGCTCTTCAACTCGATCTCGTCTCTTTCGGAGCCATTGCATAGATACTTTTTTGTCCCACCCACCCATCCACACTTGTACATGGCCGGCTATCATTCCAACTCCAGGTCTAGGGGAGTTTTCTTGCGCTGGGGTACGAGTACGAGGAATTATGCCTGTTCGGGCTTGCTGTGTAGGCCTGTTTATGTTGTAGGCTTGCTATCCTCGGCGTGGGACGGCGCAACCACTATATACACTCTATGTGGGCCCCTATGCGGGCATTGATTGATGCGTGGATGCGTGGTCATGAATGGGACAACTAAGGCTTGGCTTGGGTTGGGTTGGTTTGACTTGACTTGACTTGAGTCTGACTTGACTTGACTTGACTTGACTTGACTTGACTTGACTTGACTTGACACCACTCCCTGACTTTCCCCTCCCTCCCCTTCCTTCCTCTCCCCTCCTCCCTCCCTTCCTTCCAGCGAAATCAGCAATAGCCAAGGGAGAGACGGCGTCGTGTGCGTGCTCATCGGATGAGACGGTTTTCTGCCCTTGAGGGGAGTGTGTGTTTTTTCCCTCATCTTTTACTTTCTTTCTTTCTTTTTTTACGGGTCTAGGGAGGGGTTGGATACGTGGGGTTGGGATGCTGGTTGGGGAAGATGATGTTGCGGGGTTATGTGGGGTTGTGTGTGTATGTGTGGGGATGGGGATGTGTGGGGATGTGTGGGGATGTGTGGGGATGTGTGGGGATGTGTGGGGATGTGTAGAATGTGAGGACTATTTCGTTCGTTCGTTCGTGCGTGCGTGTGCATGTGTTTGTGTTTCTTTTTGTTGCACTTGCAATCGTGAATGAATGAGTGAAGTTTGATGATGATGATGATGATAATGGTACCGAAAAATGGATTCATTCAAGCTGTTCTCGATTAATAAACCATGAATGGTTATCCCTATCTATCTACCTAATCGCTCCCTCTCTTCCACCCCCTGACTTCTTCCCGAGAGTGCGTTTCACCAGCTCTGGAATCATGATTTCGTCTTGAACGTGGAGATGTAGTACCGGTGCCGTAAATCTGGTTGAAATGGATATATCGGATGGGGAATCTTTTGGGTTCGTGAATACAGCGTCGGCGTTGGGGGTCGGGGAGGGGGTGAGGTTGTGTGGTTTGCTGGTGCTGGTGGTGATGGTGATGGTGTTTTACTTGTGCATATGTGTGTGCTCTGATGTGGGGATTTCTCCTTTCTTTCTTCTTTCCTCTGTACTTTTTCATCGGATGCTGAGGGAGCGGCGAGGGGATTGGCTGGTTCGTAGGCAGAGGCAGAGGTAGAGATGGCGGATCTTTTGAAAGGAGGAGTGCGTGAGGAGCAGTGTATGCTGTACGAGCTTGTTGCTGCGTCATGGTTCGTGGAATGGCATGTTGCACTCCAATGCTACATTTGTTTGAGTCCGGTGTCCCGTTCTCCGTTCTGGATTTAAATTTCTTTCTTCCGGGCGCGCCCCATAATCTATCGGAGCAAGACGTGAAGCCGTGGCCCCTTTTCCCAGCTTGCCACCCTTTACCACCTCCGCCATTTACACCAACCGGCCCCTCGCTCCTGTCGGTCTGAACCTGCATTCCCGTTCCCGACCCTGCCAGTCTCCATCTGCGATTCCAACGGCGGCGGTTCCATCTTGTGGCGAGCGGAGCTGCACGTTTCCACGCGCGATAGTGGGGCCTGCGCAATCTTCGGCGCTGGAGATGGGGCTGGTGGATGCTGTGGGGAATTCGGTTGTTTTTTTCGCTGTGTCTGTGTTGCGGTCCGGGAATGAGGGAATTTGAGCTTGTTTGCAAGCGAGTATGTCTTCAGTGTGTATAAAGAGGCGGTCCTTGTTGGCGTCCTTGTCATTCATCATGCGGGTTCGGTTCGTGTGCGGTGCTGGCTGAGGGCGGTTCTTCATTGTTTTTCCGAGATTCTGGGACCATAACTTGCTTTCCGAGGGTTCCGAGATTGGGTGAAAGGATGACCTTCCGGTTTCGCCAGAGACCTAAGTTACTTCGTTATAGCCCTGACTTCAGCAGCTGTCAGTCGTCCTAGGAGCTCTTGCCGCTCAAGGCTCAGCTGAGAAACTTTCTTTGGTGACTCAAACTGTTGCAATATTTGTATTTGGGGCTCGATGGTTTTCTGGGAGATCCATTCCTTCTCGAAGTCGTTCAAGGTCTCCACACTTGCCTTGACCTAGAAGTTCGATAGAGCGTACAGTGCGCGGACTCGTTAACCGTTACTCCTCCTGCCCATGGGCTTGATGCATGTACGCAAAGTTTGAGGAAAAATACCAATCCCATGTCCGTGTACAGGATGTATGAGGTATCTCGAAGCGTACTAACTCAAGACTGCCGTACTGATCGCTTCCAGAGGAGCACATCTGGACTCGTCCGACAGCCTTAGGTCGATGTAAGTTGAGAAGATTCAGCCTCCGCTTGAGATCAAGCAAATCAGTAGTTTAACAACATATATTCAAGTCGTGTCTTTTTGATTCGCTGCGTGGACGGGATGCCGGATGTCCGTCCAGATGTTGAAGTACAAATGCATGGTCAAAGGGAGCCAGATCCTCAGCTTCCTTCGTCAATCGACAGAAACATCGGAACAACTAGTCTTAGGATACCGATGCGTAACCATTGAAGTCAAAGGCAAAAAATTGTCCCATTTTTGAGGAACTTGAAGCATAGCTGGAATACTGGAGATCTCAAAAAGAGCCTTATTGATGTGGTTCTTTGATGATAAAGGCTCTGATCAACATTATCAGCAAAGAGTCCAAAGCATTTTCATAACCTGGCGGAAGATTCTTTGCAGGGGACGGATATCTAAGCCCGGACTCGAAGCTCTTATTTCACTATCTGGCAGTCGTCTAACAGGTGCAGTGAGCCCTTAGCCTGCAGCATTAATCCGATGATCGTTAGATAAGCGACACTATCCGATTTCCTTTGGCGCTTGATGGTCAAGGTTTCAACCCTGAGACTTCTCTAGTCATTTTGGGTACCCTTGTGGAGGTACTCCAATTATGTCCGGAGTATGCAGAGCTCATCTTGCGCTTCTTCAGCGTATTTTGTGCAATGCCGATGAGTGAGTCCATATGCGAATCTCGAGGATGCAGAACAAGGTTGATCAGCGTACATGGATTCAAATTATGGCATTGATGGCGTTGTTTTTTGCTCCTCGTTGGGGAACTGTAGCCATGAAGCGTAGGGTTCTAACCTCGTTGACATTCATCACGCTGCTCACTCACTCGCCAACAAGCTCCGGCTCCAGCAGTGTTGCGGACTGTGCCTACACAACACAATCGACACCATGCTGGACCCCTTCCATAACCACGACTTTACTTTCTAACACTGCACCTAAGAGTCCTACAAGCTCATCAACGACCATAGTATCACCAAGGACCACTTCCTTAGCCCTACCGCCTAATGGAATAATGAGCAACACCGATGGATTCATTACTAGCGTTACTGCCGCGCTATCCACAACCCCAACTCTAACGTCGTACGGCTTTAAGTGCACGCAGCTCTGTCCAGTAGATCCTCTCGCTCGAATTTCTCCCAAAGTCTCCTGGCTGACTATCACACAGCGGGGAAGTCTACCAATCAGGCAAGAACCCAAAACGGGTCAATACCTGCATCTGCAACAATGGAAGCAGGCCGAGGTTTACCACGTCTGGCATGAGTTTCGTGTGTCCGTCACAGGTCAGGATTATCATGGATGGCTAGGCCGGTACGGGAAGGGCATACGGGATATACCAACTGTAGTTGTAACTCGAGAATGAATATGATATATAGAGGTTGAAAGTAGTCGCTCCGATCTGCCATCCAGCCGATCTATTCGCACGGTTGAGAACGAAGAACCGAATCGATTATCTGGGCGGGTAACTACACACTCTACTTTGACTCTACTTCGGCTTATTTGTAGTTGTTCACCATTTAAGGAGCGTGGCTGCAGCGAGTCAGGCCGTCAATCAATGATTGATGCCATGGATATACTACTGAATCAGAAACCTTTTCAATTCCCAGACAGTGACACAACTATGGTTCAGCTGGAGCGCGTCTTGCATCGACATGTTCTTCGACTACTTGCTCGAAATGTCGTAATTGACCGCGAGGTATTGATTCTGTAGCCAACTTCGAGGCAAAAGCAATATACATCGCCGAGTTCAACATTATTGGTCGTGTACCGCAATCAAATCATCCGAGGGGGAAGTATGAGATGCGAAGAGCCTTTCCTCATGATCTGTCTATCTAAGCATTCATCAACCTAAGTCTACCAGCCCAGGCCCTTGACGCTCTATCCACTTTCTGGTCGCTAGACGCGAGCCTTTTGATCCAAGCCTGACCTCGAGTCTTCAGTCTGACCTGACTTCTTAAGTACCCTGCCCAGCACCACTCTCGTCGGTAGCAAAATTTGCACGTTGCCAGCCGAATCTTCTGTTGCACCGTCTTCCTAAACTCTGGAAGATTATCGGTCCCATTTCGGTATCTGGATGAGGTCTGTGGACGGTGAAGCTTCTTTTCTGTGGAGCCAATGTGGTATCCGGCAGCATAATCTCCCCCCTGAACTCGAACGTAGAGCCTCCGCGATGCTCCGCTCGAAAGCCCAAAGTCGTCATCGCTGCCACAAAGTGAATCCAGTCGGCACTGGACTTCTCCTTCGTCATATCCTCGTTAGGGTCTGGGAACATCAGGCGAACCACCTTCTCTGCGGTTGAGGCTGGCTTTAGCTTGTACAACACAGGTGGCGTCTCTTCAACAGCACTTTCGTTGTCTTCAGATAGGCTGCCGGATTCTGAAGCATGGCCTCGTCGGGTTTTGGTCTTGGTCTTCACGGGTTGTGGCAATCGGTCCTTCGCCTCGACCTCTTGCTGTGTGCCGAAAGATCTGCATTCTTCTTGTTGAGGTGCCGCTTTCCTAGCTGAAGCTCGCTCCCTTGCGGCCTTGAGGCGGTCCAAGACCATGCGTCTCTCACTGTCTGACTGAGCAGCATTTTCCTCCGAACCAGACTGTCTCATCCACTCCAGCTGAGGATCTATACATTCTTGTGGTATACCATTTGTCTCTAACATTGTCTGGTATATACTTCTTGCTTTTGCCCATAGACTTTTTAGTGCCGAATGCGCGATGTCGCGCCGAGCTAGCCAGTTCTCGTCTTTCCTGCCAGTCGGCATGCGAAATTGGTTCAGAGGGTTGATGAAAGAACCGAGTCCCATTTCTGCCGACAGCATGATGACCAGCTTGTTCAAGACCTGCCATGCTCCTCGGGTTTCTTGGAGAATGTCTGGACTGGGCAAACGGAAAGAGGGTCTGTGAAGATCGAGTAGCTTCATCATACGTGTGATAGCTGCCAATTCGGATATGCATCTTTGAAGCTCCTGGTCTATTCTCTCGGCTTCTCGGCGGGGACAACTGTCGAGAAAGTCGTCAAGATATTGCAATACCGCCGAAGGTTCGAAAACATGTCGCTCATCGAAATTCGACGTCAGCTGATAGAGGCACCAGCCGATGCGATCGTCTCGATGGAGGGTAGTGTAGTCTCTGAGTTCGAGAATCAAAGCGGTTCCCAAAAGTTGCTGCTGGGCAGTACCTGTGACCTTGAAAACCTTCGAGAAATCTGGAGACCTTATCAGATGTCTTTTCAGGTTTAGCTGATGATAGGGCAAGGATCTCCGCAGCATCATCTCTAAGCTACCGAGCGCTCTCTCATATTCCTTGGGCAGAGGTTTCCCAGGACCAATCTCTGATCCACTCCTTTGCAGTTCCCGCTTAACGTTCTGGCATTCCTCTAATAGCCATTGCCAATCCCTAGCTTGGAGAATAACTTTGAGTGTCATGATGAAGCCAATATTATCAAACTTCTCCTTCGCTGTGAGGTTTGGCCGATGCGGTCCCTTCTCTATCTTGTCGAACCATGTTGCTTCGTGGTATCTGGAGCGCTTATAAAAGTACTCTAAGTCTGTTTGCAGAAGCCATAGCTCGTCTTGTGCTTCATCTGCCTGATTTTCAGCTATGTCAATCATTGTGTCAATGTTGAAAGCGGGGGCAGCAGAGTAGGGTTGGTTGGAAAACATTGCTCCGAATGACAGCCAGGGCTGATCTTTCTTCTGGTCGGCGTTCAGAAACTGCGACCATTCCGTGCAGACCTCGAGGCCACGAGGGGCGATAGCATCCGTAGCAGGATCTGTGGAGATGACTTTGGCGGGCGTTTTTAGTGACTTCGAAGGTTTTGCGCCGTCTAGAATGACCGTAGTCAAATCACGCAAGAACTTCAACAGAGTTTGCTGTGACTCTAGGATCATCAAAGCTCTAGGCGCCCCACATGCATCATTGCGATGCACCGCAATGGAGTCGAACGTGGACCATTGGCCAAACTGGTCACCATGCATCACGATGCACCCATCGGCGGACTTCTCTGCAAGAGTGCACTGTTTCCATCCCGACCACAGCATTGCATAATCAAATGGCACCCACTCTTCTGGAAGGCAGTTGGTCCGGTGAGTTAGGAGGCCGAGGAGTTTCGTAGGGTCTCCTGACAAGTCATCCACATTGAGGTACGGCAACATGTAACCCATGCGATACTCTCTCTGGTGCCTTAGCTGCTCCACGCGTGATGGGATGTCGACGAGTGGGTTACGGTTTCGATACAAATCTGGCTTGGCCTTCTCTAAGAACGCTTTGCGCTTTCCAACTCCCGCGCGCCATCTGTTGAGAATGGATAGCCCAGATTCCGAGATCTTTCGACGGAGAAACGCGCGATCGACTTCAATAGAGCGGGAGTAGCTTTTGGCAAGCGAGACAGCGTCCTTTACATGGCCGAGGTAAACGAAAGGGATGAGATCTTGCTGATCGAGTGTCCTGTACTGACGAAGGCAGTGGCTGCACTCACAAGGAGGCTTGAAGTTCATTTCTCGCATGACCGCAGCCATTTGATCCCTCGCTCTGACTACTTCCGGGTCAGAGTAGTCAATGGCCTCACCCCTGGCCTTGGTGACATTTCTGGTAGCCATAGTCAATCGCCCCAAGGCTGAGGCTTATGGGACCACAAATATCTGAATGTGACGTGAAGTCTGAACCAATGTAGTTGACGGCTCGAAGATTTGAGTCTTGTTTGATGCGAAGTAAGTCTGGCAAAATGAAACGTCTGTTCGAAGGTCGCCTTTGTATGAGACGAGCAATTTGTGAGGCTGAAGAGGCTAGTAAGAAGAAAATTTAGGAGGGAATGCCCTGTTTCCTGAAGGATGCGAGGGGAAAGAAGTGATGAGCTCAACTTGCCTTGCTGGATCTCACAATGGTCAAGCCCCGGGTGGCCAAAGTGAGTCGGTTTCACTTTGATGGATGCCCGAAAGTCCAAAGAGATATTTTACAAATAGGCAGATGAGCTTTGAAGGCAATGATTTGAGGAGTGAGTGGTGAGAATGCGAAGGAAACGTTCAATGGCATTGAGGTCTTGGCATCAAACACTTCACTTATGAAGATTTGTGATTGGTCAAAGAAACACGCCGCTCATTTCCATTCGAGTGACAGAATAGCATTCTCAACTAGTGGTCATGTGTGGCACAGAGGGGATACAGCAGACAACGACCTCCTTTGCTGATGAGAATTCGATGTATTTTGCTACCAATAACACTACTGTTGCCTACCGCTCTTGTGGTAATCACAGCTCTGAGAGTGGCAGCTCCAACGGCGACATTGATGCAACCAAGGCTTGTTACAGCAACTGAACGCTCACCGACGCCCCCTTTCGTGTCCTACGGCAAATGGAGGTTGATTTTCAATACCATACCTCACCCCAGAAGGCTTTAACGGTAGAGATATCGTGAACATTACCCTGTTGCAAGGTTTGCACGAGTCAAAATTAACGACTATCTGTACAAGTTCTTACGTCAAACCTTTCCCGCCTTGTCACTTTTTGGACATGCCTATTTATATTCGGCGGAAGATCTACGAGCTCATTGTTGGTGACAACCAGAGAGTTCAGATCAAAAGCGACCTTGAAGACTTCATTCCGAGAAGTATCATTCCTTGCAGTGATCACGGTTCTGCTGGATGCCTCCTAAAAATCTACCTCCATGAGTACGTTCCACAGTCACATTGCTGGGGCACGGGAAACTTCTCTCATATGCGTTGCGCAAGCTCTGAAGCCAATCACGCCGATCGTCAACCACAGCTATCTTACATGACATGCGGACTGGCAAGCAGCAAATTGCTACCAACGTTACCTCTGAAGACCAGTTCGCAATGTGTCATGATCCATCCATCCGTGCCGTGTGCAAGACTCGAGGCTTTGGAAGACTTGCCGACAGATCTGCGACGAGGAGCGCTCCTTCCTATACCACAGCAACACATTCATGTTCTTGGCTTTCGCCGCTTTTGCCGCTTACTTCGAGCTCATCGCCCCAAATCAAGCGTACGTACATCGCTCAATCGACAACAGACTGCGCGCCATCCAGGCCATGACCAAAGTAGAGCTCCACGGCCGCTTCGGCGGCACATTCTCTCCGGGTTTTCTCTCGGCCAGCCGTCTCATCTGAACGGGACTCGGTTGCCTCACAAGCCTCGAGCTGAACCTCGAAGATTGTGCCGACAGAGAGAAGCTACCACACTGGAAGATTGACGACTGCATGTTCAACCAGCCATCATCGTTGAAGAAGGTAGTAGTTGATGTGCAGACTTTCATACCGCGGAGCCTCATTACTGAAGACCAAATACTGACTACCGAAAAGGAAGATCTTAACAAGGCAGAGGAAATCATGCGTCGAATTTGAAAAGATGAGCAACTTTGTAACACGACAGAGCAATTCCTCGGCTAAGATAGGACGGCTGCTTTTAAGGTCACCGATGCAAAGATGGAAGGGTTCTTAGCACGGAAATGAAGGCTTGTATGGATCGGAATGGAGGATTGCTGGTACGGACTGACCAAAGAGATCCTTGACGAAGAAGCCATCTAGAGTGCTATTATTCGTTTCTGTCCAGGGAGTATGGCGCGGGAGTACAATGTTCGGATTATGGCACCCTAAGCCATCGTGATACTCAGGAGACTACTACGAAAGGAAAGCACAAACTCGCTGAAAAGCTCATTGAGCCAATTTTGAAGAAGGATGGACTTCATAATGAGAAGGCAACATTTCTTGGACCCGTGTGAAGTGGAATCGGTGACTGTTGGTGAAGCTTGAAAAGTAGATGCGCAATGGCTCGTGAGATGGATATGGAAGGGTTCCTAAAATGAGATTTCAGGATGGATCCTCACCGGAGAAGCTGCGTGGAGCGCGGTGGTTCAATTCGTGCTAGTGATGGTTCTTCATATATACTTCGAGGTTGCTTGAGTGGAATGTGGCCGATGAGCCGTCTCGAAGACGCCTAAAGTCACATCTTTCAGATTGAATTCGTTATGTCTAAAAATCAAAACCGAACGCCAACCGTTTATCCACTTAAGAGATACAATCCACACAGCTCCCGTCGACATAGACCCCATTTCCCTTCCACTGCACCCTCCTGAACTCCTCCGCCTACGTGTCTTCCCCCTCAAACACCAACATGCTCCACACAATGAGTCATTCCCCTCCAAATCCACAGCAACATATCATGAACTTGGTACCCCGCCAGCCAAGCCTTTTCCGACAGCGACATCGAAGTCGCCAAGTCACGATCTGGTAAGAGCGAACGGGTTGATCTCATGAGGGCACAACCTCCGGATTTTGGGGCCCGTTTCGCGAGCGTGCCTCGATGGCTGTACGTAGGATTCCCAAACATTCCTCTCGCACTAGCGCCAGGGCATCATTGTCCGCCTGTGACAACCAATCCCGTGGCCCACTTTCCTTTACCAGAGCAAGCACATCCCGGTCTAAATCAACATCGGGATGTGCGCACAAGAGCTTCACAACCGCTGTTCGACCAACCATGACCGCAATTGCAAGGGGAGATATTCCCCGAATCTCTTTCGCGTTTACGTCGATGTCGGAATGAGATAGCAGGAGCTTCACCACTGCTTCGTAGCCTGCACGTACCGCATGCAAGAGCGGAGTCAACCCCCGTCTGTCTTGCGTGTTCACTTCAATGTCGGAACGACCTAGTAACATCTCTACTATGCCCTTGTGACCGGAGGATGCAGCGCTTGCGAGAGGTGTGTCTCCCTGAATATCCTTCGAATTGATCTGGACGTTCTTGTGTTTGAGCAGCTGTGTGACTACATCCGCTCTCCCAAACGAAGCTGCAAACCACAAGGGCGTCCCGCCTGCATTGCATCTTGAATTTACTTCAATATCTCTTCGTGTCAGTAGCAGTTCAACAACTGTACTATGTCCTTCTCGTGCGGCTGATGATAGCGGAGATTCACCATCGGGACGTGGCAAGTTCACGTCCACGTCTTCACGCTCAATCAAAAGCTTCACTGTTTCATCTTTGCCCGCTTTTGCAGCAATGCCCAGTGGTGTCTCAGTATAACCTAGACGCGAATGGCCGCGGTTGTTCACATTGACATGGCTCTGTGACAGTAACAATTCCACCACGCCGTGATGTCCTTGTGATGCCGCCCACCACAACGGTGTCCGGCGAGTAGAGTCCTCGGCATCTGCCTCGAAACCGTGATTCAGAAGCTCTGAGATCATTCCTTCATAACCGAAATATGCGATAATGTGCATTGCAGAAAGTGGGCTGCGCGACATAGTCCCATTCATATGTCTAACGAGACGCAAGATAGTAGATCGTTCGTCTAGCACCAATAGCACTTGGCCGGCACTCGAGACTCTACAATCATCTTTGGCGAAGCTCATCATGAGTATTTTGACGTTCTGCTCCTTACACAATCTTGCATGAGTTGCCCAGTATCTCGCGGCGTATTCGAGAAAAGGATATTTCTGCAACCGAGCTTCTACAGATTTTGTATAGTCCTCTTCCTTTTCCTTTTCTCTGTTTCTGAGGGCATCTTCGGCTCTGTTTCCTTCGGCAAACTCTTTTTGTCCTACTTCGTTGGCCCAGCCATCTTTAAAATTCTCGTAAAGCAAATAGGTAAGACAGCCTATCGCAATGTCCTGCTTGGCAAAGGCTAGGACTCTGTCACCGTTTCGCCTGAAGTATTCCTGGGTGGTGTAGTGGACCAGTCTGATGATCTGCGTTTCTTCGTCGACGATAATCAAGCCGGCACAGAAACCCAGAACTTCCTCGATGTCGCCCAGATTATCTTCATCAAACTCTGGCGTCCCAGGCTCGATTGCCAAGGCATGTTGTACTTCTTTTACAGTCATCAGCCTCTCCGAATAGGTAAGCCAACCCAGTAGCTGTTTGGCAAGAAGTCTGAAACCTTCCATTTGGTTCTCAATTCTCTGCATTGCTCCATCGTAGGCCAGATCGAGAGCGTTCGATCCTTTTGGCAGTATTTCCAGCGCTTTCTTGATCAGCTTAGAGCTTGTTTTGTCCTTAAGCGAGTCCATGTGTAGCTGAGCCAGAAGAAACCTTGCTCAATCCATCAGCAGAACTCGCACGCAGATGGCAAGCCAGCAACTTACATTCCCTCGACCGAGTCAACTATAGCAGTCGCTATGTCCTCCTGTAAGCCCAAATTCTCCCTCACACATTTTGGCAGATCCGAAGTGTGCCCCTCCACGTATCTCCGTACATCTTCTGGGCTGGCCCGAACATCCATACATAGAGGATGGTGGAAGTCCAGAGCCAGAGAAGGGATGTAACGCGACGTCGTCATCAGATTGAAGTGATGAAGATCCTGCAGAGGACGTAGGCATCCGATTAAGGTCTGACGAACTTGACCAGCGTTCCCTAACTCATCGAGGGCATCCAATATAACATAAACCCGCGACAAACGTGCCATCGAGGATCCTGTCATCTCTAACACCTCTTCAAATGTAGGTCGAGTCTCCAATTTTTGGTGGTGCTGGTACATCTTTAAAATGTTTTCCGGAATCAAATCTTGGTGCTGGAGCAGCTGCTTTGTTACGCTTGCTGTAAGGTTGATGGGTGTCTGTTCATCTTGTCTTTTGTAGTCGCAATATATGTAGGCGGTTACAACGTTCTCCTCACCGGAAAATTGCTGCAGGCGATCTATGACAAGCGATGCTAACATAGTCTTGCCTGCTGATAGTCAGTCTCAACGTTTTGTCAGTCTCAACGTTTTTTTGCGAGATCTTGGCACTGTCAAGACTACTAACCAGCACCTGGCATCCCTTGGCAGACCAGAGTCTGTCCCTCTTTGCTCACCCATTCTTGGAATTCATGAGACCCTAAAAGCCATGAACCTGTCTCTTTTTGCCGCCTATTAGATAAGTCACTTTGCTGTGGGGCAAAGTTGAGAGGTGAGAGCCATTGCAACACCTCGTTCCGCTCTTGTTGGTTCTGGCTTAGTCTTAGATATTGAGTGTTTTCAATTATAGAGTCGATCTTTTGGTTTGTCGCTCGGGACGCTTGACTGGGTAAGAGTGAGCTGATACAGAACTTTTCATATTCGCGATATCGGATATATCAAGATGCAGTTTTCTTTTAGCAGATAACACTCACCTTGCAAGACTAGTGTTGAAGGCATTCAGAAACGTTGTGCTAGAGATCATGCGATCTCGCAGCTCATTGACGGTAGCAGAGTCCCATTTCAACTTTCTCAAAGCCTTCTGAGTCCTGGAGCTCACGCCAGAAGACTCGGTACCCAAGCTCTCGTTCTTCCGTATCAGCTTCTCAGTGTCATGGAGGACGCCACGACAACCTGCAATCAGGACTGAGAGATCGTTGGCCTGCTTATCAGTAAGCTGGATTCCAGAGAGGTTGTTCGCAATGTCATCGAGGACGCGGTGAAGACCAAAGACGCTGGACTTGATTAGTCAGTCTATTCCTGAACTAGTGACAGTCAAGGTATACTCTGTTTGGATGGCATTGAATTGATCGGAAGCGTCGCGAAACCTGCCCCAAATAGTACGTGCCAGAGTCGAGACCTCTATGATATCACCGACACCGTAGCCAAAAGACATGCCTGCTGCTATTCCACCCCTGTAGAGAGTGAGAAGAAGATAAAAGAGAATTTCCCTCAAAGGCGATAAAGTCGTGTGGAGTGTGAAGAGGAATGAACAGGATAGATATCGGGGGTGCGCGGTGGCCTCAACCTGCTCCGCCTGCTCAGCCTTGCCCATGTTGCGAGGCCAATGCAGGCTGACATATCGCCAAGACGCTAGCCACTTTGAGACCCAGTCTGGTCAAATTCCCTCAGCAATGATGCTGTTGTTGTTGAATAGACGTAGTGCTACAAGTCTACTAAGTAGTAGCACACTTGCTATAGGGTTAACCGCAGATGTGCCGATAGTCTCCCTCAAATTCGCTGTTGCCAGAGATGTGGTAATTCAAACCTCACGGCCCCCTTGAAACGAAGCAGTTGAGTCGTCTTAGCCCAAAGCCCAGCAATATTCACAGATCACCTATCAGCACCAAGTTTCAGGTCTACTCTCTACACATGTTCAATCTCTTCCTGCTGCAAACATGGACTTCCTACCGTAGTAATGCGGGCATCAGCGTATAAAGTATGCCGTATGAAGGTCTACTACTCGTTACCCATGTCCCAGAAGCCCGTCTCCATCTGCTTCAACAATTAGCAATCAACCAGCCAGGCGTATCAGAAAAGCACATCCACAGACCTTAGTAGCATGTATGAATATCTTCACCAGCGACTCAATCTGGCTCGGTGACTGCAGCGAGGCATGCTGTTCCAATATCGCTGCCAATCACTCACCCATTAGCCTCGGCCGAATGATGAACAACACAGCACTCTATCAGATAGGTATATGCACCTTCCCCTGCTTCAACCGCCGCCCGATAGTCATCCGCCACATAATTCTGTATCCACTTCCAGTACCGATTGCCCTGCTCTTTCACGGTTTCCGGGTCGTCCCACAACCTTCTTGCGATGATGCCGTAGCCCAGAAGGCAAGGCGCGAAAGCCATTTGTAGCGCGAACCAGCTTTCGGAGTGCGCTATGTCGAGGACGTAGCGGGTGTAGGCTGTGCAAGCTGTGGAACATGAGCTCGTCCATGCTTTTGTTGACAGAGTCAAGAGAGGAATGGTTGATTACCTTGATGTTCTTCCTGTTTCTCAACCTCTTTCTTCGAGAGTCCGAATTCGGCGCAGTAGTCTAGGTGGAGGGACATTTCGCGTTGGATATGGAGGATTTCTTCTGCGCCCTGGATTGAGATTAGGGCTGTCATTTCAGAATTGGAATCGTGGTGGAGCAAAGGATACACATACCGCAGCAATGTCTTCCATCGAATTCGTCTTGTACGCGCTGAGAGCTTTGGCTCTTGCGAATTGCACCAGGAATAGGTAATCCTGGGCGAGATACCCCTTGAACTTCTCAACGGGCAACGTCCCATCGCCAATGCGCTTCACGAAATCATGGTGGACGTGAGCATGCCACACGGGTTTCACATCCTCGCGGTTCAGGAGGTATTCGATGAAGTATCTCCTAATTAACATCTGTCAACATCAAGCGAGGAAGCCAGCTACCAGTGGTGAAAGGGAAAAGAGCGTACGGAGAGAACGGAAGAGTATATGTAGAGTGGAAGTAGTCGATCAGGCCCTTTCCCTTGCTAATCCCAGCCTCGACATATCGGCACGCCTTCCGAGTGGCCAACGGCACGGCGTCCCCGAGGACGAGATTCGAAGCGATTGCAGCTGAGGAAATCAATATTTGGGGTGCTCATAGTCTCTGAAGTCGACAACATACAAGCAAAAGCATATTCAACCCCCAGCGGAAGACTCGCACCGACATATGCCGTCTTGATGAGGCTGACATCCGTTCCATCGTAGAGAACGTCTACAATAACCTGCTTATCAGAGTCGTGTTTCGGGACGTCGAGATTCGCAGTCAGAGGCAGTTGGCCCCCTTTCAACAAAACAAAATCCGGTCCGAGACTATGTAGTGCTTTAGCAAGACGGAGTGAGGTCGTCCAGATTGCGGATATCCGGTTGGTGAAGGGCTCCCGCCTTATCCAATAGCAGTACTGCCTCTGAAATGCTTAGCGTCAATACGGTGGTCAGCGGGAGTAACTGCGTGTGGATAATATGCACTGCCTCATCTGACAGGAGCTGCGTTCCGCTCATAGACACCACGACCTACACTCGTGTAAGCCCGAGGCTGACAGAAAGGCGTAGAAGCTAGCCATCGTACGGGATCGACGACCACGAATCTCGGGCCATGGCGTCTCAAAGCGTCGACTACGATCTGGACAATTTCTGCCGAAGCCAAAAAGCCTAGGCGAGAAACAGTATCAGATTCTCGCTACAGACAGCTTTCAAGACAAGGGATCAATACCAATTTTGACGACCTCCACCCCACCACCATCGAAGCAGCCGTCAATCGCCGCCTTCACAAATGCCACGGATGGACTACACGTTTCAAGAACGTCCCCAGGACCATGCGCTGTCAAAGCAGTCGTCGCGGTGACGGCATAGCATCCGTGAGCGGCGATGACTTTCTGATCGGCTTCGAGGCCGCTGTCCAATGCGGTGGTGCTTCAGCAACAAGCAGCAGCAGCATCGGGAGCTCAAGGGATGCTTACCTTACACCAGAACTATCAGAGTCTGCTATGACGAGGATACGTTTTTGAGACATGCTGTGTCCAAGGGGTGGGTTACAGTTCGGTAAAGTAGGCGTGGAGAAAGGTTCCGCGCGGGTGAGGCCCGAGCAATTGCCGAAATATCTCCTCGGAAAGACCCCACACAGGTAGAAGGGCGTGACGAATTTTTCGGCCAGGAAACAAAGAGGGTTTCCAACCCACCACCATCCCTAACAAAGGGAAAATATCCGGATTTTATCCCCGATAGAGGTCGTTGCATACCGTATGCCGTGCAGATGCTGAAGTCCAGAAGGGTTTCAGAGGCGCTCGACGCAGTCGCCCCCCGGGAGGCGCGCCGGGGCTAGGGGAGTTAGGGCTGGACAAGGGACATATGTGCAGAGCGCGTCTGGGAGTACCCTAAGCTACAACAGATACTCGGTACATGCTGAGTGTTTGGGCCTTCACTCCTACGCAGTCGCATATGTATGCTGGATATACACACCCCATGCCGAGCCGTGAGCCCGTCGAAGGGGACGGGGTCTGGAAGCTTTGATGGATCGTTGGTGGGTGGATCGGGTGTTAATGAAAATGGGACCGCACTGCGCTGAGGGAGGGAGGGGCCCGGGAATCCCGAAGAAATGTATTTTCTACCACCTTTGATGACTCGACAACGAGAGCCTTGATGACAGAAATTCTGATTCATGAAGGATTCTACTCGACGAGCTATATATCTGTTCTACCAAAAGTATGAGCGCGTATTAAACCGTTAGAATGATCTGACTCCAAAATTTCGCCTCTGTGCATTTTATTTTGCAGAGAGCGAGCCGAGCAAGGGCAGCTTCAGACGTGCTATCTGCCACCTCGCTAGTTGACGCTAATGTGGCGGCCTTCGAATTTTGCTGGAAACAGCTTGGCCGGTCGCCGACACTAGCTATCTAGACTCGGGCTAGGATCTAGCGGCGGAGGCGAAATATCTATAGGTTGCGAATCTGAAGCTAGTAGTAAGGCGGTGCTGGAAGCGGGATGGATGATGGGTCGGGTCTCGTTGACATTGAGCTGGACCTCAGGGAGTTCCTTTGCGACGGGAGTTACTGATTGACTGGGTAAGCGAGCAAGACGGTGCGGGATACTTGTTTGAATGCGAGATTGGAAATGATGGGATTGGTGGCGTCATCAGGATGCGTTTTGTGAAGAAAAAAGGTATTTGTTACTGCTATGTACGAACCTTATGTACGATTCTTTTGTATCAGTGCGTCTCGGAAGACTCTAGCACGGCATGTTTTTACCTGCCACATCGTGCGCCGCCGCTTGAGCGTGGTAGGAGTATGGAGTTTCTAGCCCCGTTAATGATGATTAAAGCTTCTTCGGGCTGCCACGACAAGATAAAAACATCCATCCTAACCGGTAGCCTGTATGCCATTGCGCCACGAGAATGATCAATGAGGTCTAGAGCCTCGTGGCCCGTGGAAAGCCGGTTCGCGGGGATGGGGCGTGGAGGGATCCCCGGTGTGTGTGGGGAGGCGTGTGGGTTGCAGGATAGCCCTAGATTTATCAACCACGCAACTGCAGCCGAGCCAGCCAGAACCTTGACGACGAAGATGGGAGGGGAGACACCAACTTGCCGCTCACTGTCGCTGGTTGAATCGAAAACCAGGCGGGACAGTGGAAGAAACCATCGATTTGGCTCTTCAGCCACTGCAAGGGAGTATGAGGATGTGAGCCATTGGTAGAAATCACCAAACATAGGAAACCACAACATTGGCATGAGCGGCGGCATGTCGGGATGCCTGAATGCGGGTTTCTCGAAGCTTTCGCAGTTGTAGATGAGAATCATCGTGGACGACAAATACTGAATAGTTTAGCTGTCGCAGAGCATAGAGTGTAGCCACAGCAGGAACCTTCTCGAAGGAATCTTGTTGGAACATCCTGCTTAGTTCTCAGGTAAGGGAGATTTCATCCCGCAACAGCTTGCTCAAAAGCGGAAAGTATCGGAACCGATAGAAAGGCCCTACTCTACCCGCCATCGAAGACAAGCGCAGCTGCCATGTTGCCTGCAATTTTTTTGGGAAATTGACAGTGCAGGTGAGCGCTCGCGCTCGTGCAAGTGCAGCCGACCGTTGTTACCAACCCAGCTCTTTATGCAGCGCTTATCGGCGTTACTCGTCCGACAATCTAGCCTCAAAGGACTCATATTGCGAGACGATAGCGAAATGCAAATGGCTGCTTGTGCATGGCGTCGAAGTTGCGGTTGCAGATGTGCATGTACACAGCGCCAGACATCCCATAGGGCTAGATTCCATGTACGAATGAAAGGCTCTGGGCATTCTGAACCGTTTCGTCCAGTTAACACATTAGCAGAGAGGACGATCGACCAATCAGTCGACAGCGGCTGGAGCGGTGGGTCCCTCACTGAAGAATGCGACGAAGCAGCGAGGTAGAGAATACAAGACCGCAACACTCACCGTCATCTGGAAACATGAAACGTATTCAGTGGTACAGAGAATGTATGGAATATGTACTGTGCGCCTATGCTCTGTGAGCCATCTCATGCGACAGATCCAGCCAGATAAGTCGCAGCGTTGGCGAAATTCGCCCAGACATACGATAACTCGAAGGGGATGTAGACACCGTGGAGTCTTGTCAGGCGTGTGAAAGAATTGAGGGGCATCGAATCAGAGGGCATCGAATCAAAGGGCGCACTTTGGATGAAGTTCACGAGTACCGGTTAAAGCAGCCAGGCGATTCGCAGCGATTCTCCAAACCCTGCTTCATGCAAGTAAAAGCGGGGTTGATCCTCGTATTTGCAGTAGCAAGCTGCAGACCTGCAGAATCTATTGCGAAAATCATGCAGTGGAGAAAGTCGGGTCGCACCCACCGGAGAATTTGCTGGCCGTGCGGACCAGGGTCAGCAGAATCTGGCGGCAATGATGAATGGACGCCACTTCGGTTTTATCGCGGCCAGTTCAATCCATCCGCTTGCCAGAGTACGTTGTGAAGTCATGGAAGGAGAGACACAATCAGAGACCCTACATGAGACGACCAACGGTAGGAGTTCGCCGCCAGCGGATCATAGGCTCGGTTGCGCACTTGAAAGGAAGAGGCACACGCTTGCGTGCATCCTGCCCAACGAAAACCAGGATGGCATTATTTTTCGCGGACTTTGTCGCCGACGACCGAGAGCTTTTTTCGCAGGCCACAAATTTGGCGGACTCGGTGGGAGTGGGAGAATTACAAAATACGAGTTGATGTAGTCCCTGCATGGTGGTTCACTTGTGCATGCTTCCCAAGGCTCGAGGTACCTCGTAGTAACGGTACCACAGCAACATCGGGGACATGCCACGTCAATCGAGTACGTACCATGTGGGAATGTGGAAAGGTAGTAGATAGCTTGAGTAGTAGTGTACGTGCAGGTGAATTTTGAGACCAATGAATTGAATTGCCTCTGAAGTCTGAATTTGCCTCGATGATGCGGACCAGAAGAATCGATAAGCCAAAGAAAGTACTTTACAGTATTTTTAAAGTACCGGTTTCACCGTTTGCTTTCATCCCGAAGTAGATGACGCTAAGCGACGCTTGATCCCTGTCCCGCATTAGCGGTAAATTACCAAGCGGCTATCATAACGCTTGTGAAATTTGAAAACGTCATATTGCTTTCCACTTCATCCAGGCTGTCTTTTGCCTGGCTGAAACGCAGTTTAGTCGATTACGCTTTTCGGATGCTCTCACATCCCCTTTCATCCCCTTCGAGCGTTACAGGTAGCCACAGGCGGGCAACGATCGACATCAAGTGCTGCCGACCAAAGCCAACAAGCACAGATCCGCCCAGACTGCCGACCAATCAGGCCTAGATCGTGCCCAGAGTCTTGCTCAATGGAGGTCCACGAGCCTATGGGTGATCGGTAGTCTGCCAGTATCTGTCAATCTTTTCCAAGACAAGTCGTATTCCATATCCACCATCTCAGCCCAGTGTTTGATACATCCTAGCCTC
This sequence comes from Letharia columbiana, assembly GCF_014066305.1. Classification (NCBI taxonomy): domain Eukaryota; kingdom Fungi; phylum Ascomycota; class Lecanoromycetes; order Lecanorales; family Parmeliaceae; genus Letharia; species Letharia columbiana. The sequence continues at coordinate 3,870 of NW_023501119.1, read as the reverse complement.
GCCATGCTCCCATATCTCCCCTTCCCTGTCCTGCCCTACTTTATCTTGCTCATCTCTTAAATCCTTCATTCCCCCTCCAAGCGAGCTTCTTTCCTTGGGTACCTCTGTCTCGTTTGTCTACAGAACTTCACATCTTCCTATTCTTTCATTCGTCAACCCACACTCGTTCATCATGGAGATGCACCGCCGTAACCAAGACCCTTTCGACGGGGGCCTCCCAAGCTCGGGAAACAGCATCTACTCACCAGATCAGACACCACAGCAGACCCCATACCGACGTCGCTCTCTCGAGACCGCAAGCAACACTGGCAGTGACAGCATCAATCCCGCCCCAAGGAACCCTTTCAACGCAACACCTTTGGGCACCTCGAAGAATTCTTCGGCCATTCATATCCATCAACAAAAGCAAAATCAAAAATACTTTCGCTCTCGGCGAGTGAAGAAGGGCGAGGTCGACCATCCCTGGAAGGCAACCAAGGACCCCAGGGAGAAATGGGTCACCATCATTCCTTTGATCGGGCTTGCTTTGGGCTTTGTCGTCGCTGGGTACCTTGTCTACAACGGTCTCAGCACCATTGTCAATCACACTTACACACTCGTGCTCGACGAGGATTGGAGCAAGGGCTTTAATACCGATGTCTGGACCAAGGAAGTGAACCTCGGAGGCTTTGGGTACGCTGCCATGTCTAAAGCTCAGCACCTTCTTTTTAGCTTGCTGACAGTGTTCTTAGAAACGGCGAATTCGAACAAACTACCGGCACGGAAGAAAATGTCATGATCGAGAACGGCAAGCTCATCATCAAGCCTACCCTTCAAGACGAGACCCTCCTCACCACAAACAACAATCTGACCCTCCCGGACTGCACTTCGACCCAATACTACGACTGCAACGCTGCCACCAACGTCACTAACGGCACCATTGTCCCTCCAGTCAAATCCGGCCGCATCAACACCCTCAAAGGTGCAACCATCAAATACGGTCGTGTCGAAGTTGTAGCTACAATGCCAGAGGGCGACTGGCTTTGGCCCGCCATCTGGATGTTGCCTGTCAACAACACATTCGGCGCTTGGCCCGCATCTGGTGAAATTGATATCGCTGAGTCCCGAGGCAACAACTACAGCTACGCTACTGGCGGAAACAACATCGTCACTAGCACTCTCCACTGGGGTCCTGACCAGAAGGATGACGGGTATTGGCGCACCAGCAAGAAGCAATCAGCTCTTCATACTACTTACGCCGCCGGTCAGCATACCTATGGTTTGGAATGGAGCGAAAAATACCTTTTCACCTACATAGATACCCGTCTCCTGCAGATCCTCTACAACCCTTTCAATGAGTACCTCTGGACCCGTGGACAGTTCCCTCTGTCCAACTCCAACGGCACCACGCTCACCAACCCTTGGGTCAACGACCCCAACTTGAACGCGCCCTTTGATCAAGAGTTTTACCTCATCATCAATTTGGCCGTTGGAGGTACGAATGGGTGGTTCAAGGACGGCGCGGCCGGCAAGCCGTGGGTGGACAAGTCGAAGACTGCGCCCAAAGATTTCTTGGCTGGCAAGGATCAGTGGTATCCAACCTGGAAGCCTGAGACGGCCCAACTTACCATCTCGTCTGTGAAGATGTGGCAACAAGTCGACGATAAGCCGAATGTCGGCAAATAAACCCGTCGCCCTCGATACCCTCGCATTTTCGGCTTCATTTTATGGCGTTTCACAGCGGCCAAGCAGGCGGAGGAGTTTTCGGCGACATTCTGCTACGCTTGGTTTTATCCATGGCTTACTCCAAAGCGTTGAAGATCTGTTTCGGCTATGGTAGCTGGCTTTGATGCAAGTTACTGGTATATAGATGGGGAGGCAGTTTTAATGATGGATACATATATAGACGGACGACACTCTCGGATCAGGGCGACAAGCTTGTCGTCGCTGCTAACTCTCTACACAATACCTAATATCAACTCACTGCCTTCACAAGTCACAACATGTCTGCCATCTATCTGCCTTCTATTCCCGACTATCTGTCATTTCCTCGTTCCAATTCCCTTAACTAAAGACGCACTAGTCTCAAAGACGCGAAAATCCATTATTCCTTCCTAATTCTACATAGATCTCGACCTATAACTCGAATTCTAATAAACACGTTTTAATATATATGTACTAGCTTTCATAGATTATAATTCAGCTTTCGGATATAAGCCTTAATAGCCTTATCGGCCTTTTCTTACTGAATTTCCTTAGCTCGAGTAGCTCGCTTTAGAGCCTTCTCCGCCTTTTCTATAGCTATTTCTTCCACTATAGTTAGAGATTTACGTATTTAATCTACTAATATCCATCCTCCCTTCTAAATAACCGTCTCTAAAAGTATCTTATATACTCGCTTAACTACGGCCTCTTTATAAATAACCTTAATATCTCGCTCGATAATTTATCTCGAGTAGCTATTAGTAATAGATCCTTTTATAAACCGAGCTAATAACTATTATATATTTTTTAGAATAATAAAAGCCTAAGTAGCAAGTAGTGCTTTAAACTATTAATTATATTTAATAATATCTTCGACTTTATAAGAGGGTTCTAGTAAGAATAAGAGATATAAATTCGTCTAGAGTTATAGCGCGAGGTATTAGATTTCTAATTTTTTTAAATATTACTTTAGAGTTATAGAATACGAAATTAATCTTTTAAAAGGTCGAATATATAGTACTAGGCGTAAAGGTTTAAGTTTTTATTTAATTGAATATTACGAGAAAATCGAGCCTATTAAAGTCGCTACTCTTAAGATATATAGTCGAATCTATAGCCTTCGTATAATAATATTTAAATAGTTAAAAGTATCTTATATCTAATAGCTATATAATATATATAAAATATAAGAGAAGTATAAATAAGTCGATCTTTAATTGCTAGGTAAATATATAAAATTCGTAGGTGTAGTAGAATTCGAAGCCGTTTAGAATTAAGATTCTTTATTCTTTCACTTAATGATAATAAGAAAATATATTAAAATGTAGTAGCCAGTCGTATATTAGTCGGTTATTTAAATATTTAATAGATGAAATAGCTAATATAGTATCCGAAGGTAAGTCGTTTTTACCCCATTTATATAGAATATAAGTATCTTTTAGAATCACGAATAAAGATATACTTTAGTCTACGGCGCTAATATATTTCACGAATATAATATAATTACGATTATCTAGATCTACGAATTATAGAGACTTACTTTTATTTAAAGTAATAATATAATAAATGATTTCATAGCCAATTCGAAAGCTAGTCTCGTTCATATTTTAAATATTCTAATATTATATACCCTTCTCTTTATAGCCCTATCGAAATTTCTTATACGCCACGCGTATACTCTTAATATCGTATATATTCTTACGCTCGACACTAAGAGATTTTTACTTTCATTTATAATATTTAAAATATCGTTTTATAAATTATATAGTCTAATCTTTATCGAGTAGTTTAAGGGGATAATACGGATTTAAAGCGATTTTAAGAATATATTTAATAGTACTTTAAATGTAATTTAGTCGAAGTAAATACTCGATATTATTTAGACGATTAATATAGTTATATAACGACTATTTTTAAGCCGTAGTAAGACGTATATAAGTAGATATTCGAGTACTTCTAGAAGCTTATCCCCGAAGTCGTCTTTATACTTATCGCGGTTTAAGACTATAATACTCTACGGCCGCTATAGCGCTGCGAAAATAATTATTCTTATACTTATTAATAGTCTTTTAAACGAGTTCCTCTTACTTAGAATAAGATATAGACATAGTATGGTGAAATAATGGTGGATTACAATATAGGGTGTCAAATCGCGAAAAAACGCGTCTTTGAGACTAGTGCGTCTTT